>NW_028250754.1:0-216447 GCF_964263255.1 Lissotriton vulgaris
AAATGTTTTATTTTTGAACGTCAGTTCACATTTGTAGGGTGGATCATCAGTGTTAGAGCTAAAATTAGCATGTTTAAAGTGATTTTCATGCTTCCAGGGGCTCGGGAAGTTAATTAAATACCATTTGGAGGCATTTAATGTTCGAGCAAAAACGGCTGATTTTCGACAAAAGAGATAACACCCCCCCATTACGTCATGCTTCAGAAATGTGGAAAATGGTCCATTTTCAAATGTTTTATTTTTGAACGTCAGTTCACATTTGTAGGTGGATCATCAGTGTTAGAGCTAAAATTAGCATGTTTAAAGTGATTTTCATGCTTCCAGGGGCTCGGGAAGTTAATTAAATTTCATTTGGAGGCATTTAATGTTCGAGCAAAAACGGCTGATTTTCGACAAAAGAGATAACACCCCCCCATTACGTCATGCTTCAGAAATGTGGAAAATGGTCCGTTTTCAAATGTTTTATTTTTGAACGTCAGTTCACATTTGTAGGTGGATCATCAGTGTTAGAGCTAAAATTAGCATGTTTAAAGTGATTTTCATGCTTCCAGGGGCCCAAACACAAGATTTATGGAATGGTTAAAAGTGCATGAAAATGGCCAATTTACTCACTCTGAGTTCTCAAAAAGGGTTTCTTCACCCCGGGAAGTTAATTAAATACCATTTGGAGGCATTTAATGTTCGAGCAAAAACGGCTGATTTTCGACAAAAGAGATAACACCCCCCCCATTACGTCATGCTTCAGAAATGTGGAAAATGGTCCGTTTTCAAATGTTTTATTTTTGAACGTCAGTTCACATTTGTAGGTGGATCATCAGTGTTAGAGCTAAAATTAGCATGTTTAAAGTGATTTTCATGCTTCCAGGGGCCCAAAACACAAGATTTATGGAATGGTTAAAAGTGCATGAAAATGGCCAATTTACTCACTCTGAGTTCTCAAAAAGGGTTTCTTCACCCCGGGAAGTTAATTAAATACCATTTGGAGGCATTTAATGTTCGAGCAAAAACGGCTGATTTTCGACAAAAGAGATAACACCCCCCCATTACGTCATGCTTCAGAAATGTGGAAAATGGTCCGTTTTCAAATGTTTTATTTTTGAACGTCAGTTCACATTTGTAGGTGGATCATCAGTGTTAGAGCTAAAATTAGCATGTTTAAAGTGATTTTCATGCTTCCAGGGGCTCGGGAAGTTAATTAAATACATTTGGAGGCATTTAATGTTCGAGCAAAAACGGCTGATTTTCGACAAAAGAGATAACACCCCCCCATTACGTCATGCTTCAGAAATGTGGAAAATGGTCCGTTTTCAAATGTTTTATTTTTGAACGTCAGTTCACATTTGTAGGTGGATCATCAGTGTAAGAGCTAAAATTAGCATGTTTAAAGTGATTTTCATGCTTCCAGGGGCCCAAAACACAAGATTTATGGAATGCTTAAAAGTGCATGAAAATGGCCAATTTACTCACTCTGAGTTCTCAAAAAGGGTTTCTTCACCCCGGGAAGTTAATTAAATACCATTTGGAGGCATTTAATGTTCGAGCAAAAACGGCTGATTTTCGACAAAAGAGATAACACCCCCCCATTACGTCATGCTTCAGAAATGTGGAAAATGGTCCGTTTTCAAATGTTTTATTTTTGAACGTCAGTTCACATTTGTAGGTGGATCATCAGTGTTAGAGCTAAAATTAGCATGTTTAAAGTGATTTTCATGCTTCCAGGGGCCCAAAACACAAGATTTATGGAATGGTTAAAAGTGCATGAAAATGGCCAATTTACTCACTCTGAGTTCTCAAAAAGGGTTTCTTCACCCCGGGAAGTTAATTAAATACCATTTGGAGGCATTTAATGTTCGACCAAAAACGGCTGATTTTCGACAAAAGCGATTACACCCCCCCATTACGTCATGCTTCAGAAATGTGGAAAATGGTCCGTTTTCAAATGTTTTATTTTTGAACGTCAGTTCACATTTGTAGGTGGATCATCAGTGTTAGAGCTAAAATTAGCATGTTTAAAGTGATTTTCATGCTTCCAGGGGCCCAAAACACAAGATTTATGGAATGGTTAAAAGTGCATGAAAATGGCCAATTTACTCACTCTGAGTTCTCAAAAAGGGTTTCTTCACCCCGGGAAGTTAATTAAATACCATTTGGAGGCATTTAATGTTCGAGCAAAAACGGCTGATTTTCGACAAAAGAGATAACACCCCCCCATTACGTCATGCTTCAGAAATGTGGAAAATGGTCCGTTTTCAAATGTTTTATTTTTGAACGTCAGTTCACATTTGTAGGTGGATCATCAGTGTTAGAGCTAAAATTAGCATGTTTAAAGTGATTTTCATGCTTCCAGGGGCTCAGGAAGTTAATTAAATACCATTTGGAGGCATTTAATGTTCGAGCAAAAACGGCTGATTTTCGACAAAAGAGATAACACCCCCCCATTACGTCATGCTTCAGAAATGTGGAAAATGGTCCGTTTTCAAATGTTTTATTTTTGAACGTCAGTTCACATTTGTAGGTGGATCATCAGTGTTAGAGCTAAAATTAGCATGTTTAAAGTGATTTTCATGCTTCCAGGGGCCCAAAAAACAAGATTTATGGAATGCTTAAAAGTGCATGAAAATGGCCAATTTACTCACTCTGAGTTCTCAAAAAGGGTTTCTTCACCCCGGGAAGTTAATTAAATACCATTTGGAGGCATTTAATGTTCCAGCAAAACGGCTGATTTCGACAAAAGAGATAACACCCCCCATTACGTCATGCTTCAGAAATGTGGAAAATGGTCCGTTTTCAAATGTTTTATTTTTGAACGTCGGTTCACATTTGGAGTGGATCATCAGTGTTAGAGCTAAAATTAGCATGTTTAAAGTGATTTCATGCTTCCAGGGGCCCAAAACACAAGATTTATGGAATGGTTAAAAGTGCATGAAAATGGCCAATTTACTCACTCTGAGTTCTCAAAAAGGGTTTCTTCACCCCGGGAAGTTAATTAAATACCATTTGGAGGCATTTAATGTTCCAGCAAAAACGGTTGATTTTTGACAAAAGAGATAACACCCCCCCCATTACGTCATGCTTCAGAAATGTGGAAAATGGTCCGTTTTCAAATGTTTTATTTTTGAACGTCAGTTCACATTTGTAGGTGGATCATCAGTGTTAGAGCTAAAATTAGCATGTTTAAAGTGATTTTCATGCTTCCAGGGGCTCAAAACACAAGATTTATGGAATGGTTAAAAGTGCATGAAAATGGCCAATTTACTCACTCTGAGTTCTCAAAAAGGGTTTCTTCACCCCGGGAAGTTAATTAAATACCATTTGGAGGCATTTAATGTTCGAGCAAAAACGGCTGATTTTCGACTAAAGAGATAACACCCCCCCATTACGTCATGCTTCAGAAATGTGGAAAATGGTCCGTTTTCAAATGTTTTATTTTTAAACGTCAGTTCACATTTGTAGGTGGATCATCAGTGTTAGAGCTAAAATTAGCATGTTTAAAGTGATTTTCATGCTTCCAGGGGCCCAAAACACAAGATTTATGGAATGGTTAAAAGTGCATGAAAATGGCCAATTTACTCACTCTGAGTTCTCAAAAAGGGTTTCTTCACCCCGGGAAGTTAATTAAATACCATTTGGAGGCATTTAATGTTCGAGCAAAAACGGCTGATTTTCGACAAAAGCGATTACACCCCCCTATTACGTCATGCTTCAGAAATGTGGAAAATGGTCCGTTTTCAAATGTTTTATTTTTGAACGTCAGTTCACATTTGTAGGTGGATCATCAGTGTTAGAGCTAAAATTAGCATGTTTAAAGTGATTTTCATGCTTCCAGGGGCCCAAAACACAAGATTTATGGAATGGTTAAAAGTGCATGAAAATGGCCAATTTACTCACTCTGAGTTCTCAAAAAGGGTTTCTTCACCCCGGGAAGTTAATTAAATACCATTTGGAGGCATTTAATGTTCGAGCAAAAACGGCTGATTTTCGACAAAAGAGATAATACCCCCCCATTACGTCATGCTTCAGAAATGTGGAAAATGGTCTGTTTTCAAATGTTTTATTTTTGAACGTCAGTTCACATTTGTAGGTGGATCATCAGTGTTAGAGCTAAAATTAGCATGTTTAAAGTGATTTTCATGCTTCCATGGGCTCGGGAAGTTAATTAAATACCATTTGGAGGCATTTAATGTTCGAGCAAAAACGGCTGATTTTCGACAAAAGAGATAACACCCCCCCCATTACGTCATGCTTCAGAAATGTGGAAAATGGTCCGTTTTCAAATGTTTTATTTTTGAACGTCAGTTCACATTTGTAGGTGGATCATCAGTTTTAGAGCTAAAATTAGCATGTTTAAAGTGATTTTCATGCTTCCAGGGGCCCAAAACACAAGATTTATGGAATGGTTAAAAGTGCATGAAAATGGCCAATTTACTCACTCTGAGTTCTCGAAAAGGGTTTTTTCACCCCGGGAAGTTAATTAAATACCATTTGGAGGCATTTAATGTTCCAGCAAAAACGGCTGATTTTCAACAAAAGAGATAACACCCCCCATTACGTCATGCTTCAGAAATGTGGAAAATGGTCCGTTTTCAAATGTTTTATTTTTGAACGTCAGTTCACATTTGTAGGTGGATCATCAGTGTTAGAGCTAAAATTAGCATGTTTAAAGTGATTTTCATGCTTCCAGGGGCCCAAAACACAAGATTTATGGAATGGTTAAAAGTGCATGAAAATGGCCAATTTACTCACTCTGAGTTCTCAAAAAGGGTTTCTTCACCCCGGGAAGTTAATTAAATACCATTTGGAGGCATTTAATGTTCGAGCAAAAACAGCTGATTTTCGACAAAAGAGATAACACCCCCCCATTACGTCATGCTTCAGAAATGTGGAAAATGGTCCGTTTTCAAATGTTTTATTTTTGAACGTCAGTTCACATTTGTAGGTGGATCATCAGTGTTAGAGCTAAAATTAGCATGTTTAAAGTGATTTTCATGCTTCCAGGGGCCCAAAACACAAGATTTATGGAATGGTTAAAAGTGCATGAAAATGGCCAATTTACTCACTCTGAGTTCTCAAAAAGGGTTTCTTCACCCCGGGAAGTTAATTAAATACCATTTGGAGGCATTTAATGTTCGAGCAAAAACGGCTGATTTTCGACAAAAGAGATAACACCCCCCCATTACGTCATGCTTCAGAAATGTGGAAAATGGTCCGTTTTCAAATGTTTTATTTTTGAACGTCAGTTCACATTTGTAGGTGGATCATCAGTGTTAGAGCTAAAATTAGCATGTTTAAAGTGATTTTCATGCTTCCAGGGGCTCGGGAAGTTAATTAAATACCATTTGGAGGCATTTAATGTTCGAGCAAAAACGGCTGATTTTCGACAAAAGAGATAACACCCCCCCATTACGTCATGCTTCAGAAATGTGGAAAATGGTCCATTTTCAAATGTTTTATTTTTGAACGTCAGTTCACATTTGTAGGTGGATCATCAGTGTTAGAGCTAAAATTAGCATGTTTAAAGTGATTTTCATGCTTCCAGGGGCTCGGGAAGTTAATTAAATTTCATTTGGAGGCATTTAATGTTCGAGCAAAAACGGCTGATTTTCGACAAAAGAGATAACACCCCCCCATTACGTCATGCTTCAGAAATGTGGAAAATGGTCCGTTTTCAAATGTTTTATTTTTGAACGTCAGTTCACATTTGTAGGTGGATCATCAGTGTTAGAGCTAAAATTAGCATGTTTAAAGTGATTTTCATGCTTCCAGGGGCCCAAAACACAAGATTTATGGAATGGTTAAAAGTGCATGAAAATGGCCAATTTACTCACTCTGAGTTCTCAAAAAGGGTTTCTTCACCCCGGGAAGTTAATTAAATACCATTTGGAGGCATTTAATGTTCGAGCAAAAACGGCTGATTTTCGACAAAAGAGATAACACCCCCCCATTACGTCATGCTTCAGAAATGTGGAAAATGGTCCGTTTTCAAATGTTTTATTTTTGAACGTCAGTTCACATTTGTAGGTGGATCATCAGTGTTAGAGCTAAAATTAGCATGTTTAAAGTGATTTTCATGCTTCCAGGGGCCCAAAACACAAGATTTATGGAATGGTTAAAAGTGCATGAAAATGGCCAATTTACTCACTCTGAGTTCTCAAAAAGGGTTTCTTCACCCCGGGAAGTTAATTAAATACCATTTGGAGGCATTTAATGTTCGAGCAAAAACGGCTGATTTTCGACAAAAGAGATAACACCCCCCCATTACGTCATGCTTCAGAAATGTGGAAAATGGTCCGTTTTCAAATGTTTTATTTTTGAACGTCAGTTCACATTTGTAGGTGGATCATCAGTGTAAGAGCTAAAATTAGCATGTTTAAAGTGATTTTCATGCTTCCAGGGGCTCGGGAAGTTAATTAAATACCATTTGGAGGCATTTAATGTTCGAGCAAAAACGGCTGATTTTCGACAAAAGAGATAACACCCCCCCATTACGTCATGCTTCAGAAATGTGGAAAATGGTCCGTTTTCAAATGTTTTATTTTTGAACGTCAGTTCACATTTGTAGGTGGATCATCAGTGTAAGAGCTAAAATTAGCATGTTTAAAGTGATTTTCATGCTTCCAGGGGCCCAAAACACAAGATTTATGGAATGCTTAAAAGTGCATGAAAATGGCCAATTTACTCACTCTGAGTTCTCAAAAAGGGTTTCTTCACCCCGGGAAGTTAATTAAATACCATTTGGAGGCATTTAATGTTCGAGCAAAAACGGCTGATTTTCGACAAAAGAGATAACACCCCCCCATTACGTCATGCTTCAGAAATGTGGAAAATGGTCCGTTTTCAAATGTTTTATTTTTGAACGTCAGTTCACATTTGTAGGTGGATCATCAGTGTTAGAGCTAAAATTAGCATGTTTAAAGTGATTTTCATGCTTCCAGGGGCCCAAAACACAAGATTTATGGAATGGTTAAAAGTGCATGAAAATGGCCAATTTACTCACTCTGAGTTCTCAAAAAGGGTTTCTTCACCCCGGGAAGTTAATTAAATACCATTTGGAGGCATTTAATGTTCGACCAAAAACGGCTGATTTTCGACAAAAGCGATTACACCCCCCCATTACGTCATGCTTCAGAAATGTGGAAAATGGTCCGTTTTCAAATGTTTTATTTTTGAACGTCAGTTCACATTTGTAGGTGGATCATCAGTGTTAGAGCTAAAATTAGCATGTTTAAAGTGATTTTCATGCTTCCAGGGGCCCAAAACACAAGATTTATGGAATGGTTAAAAGTGCATGAAAATGGCCAATTTACTCACTCTGAGTTCTCAAAAAGGGTTTCTTCACCCCGGGAAGTTAATTAAATACCATTTGGAGGCATTTAATGTTCGAGCAAAAACGGCTGATTTTCGACAAAAGAGATAACACCCCCCCCATTACGTCATGCTTCAGAAATGTGGAAAATGGTCCGTTTTCAAATGTTTTATTTTTGAACGTCAGTTCACATTTGTAGGTGGATCATCAGTGTTAGAGCTAAAATTAGCATGTTTAAAGTGATTTTCATGCTTCCAGGGGCTCAGGAAGTTAATTAAATACCATTTGGAGGCATTTAATGTTCGAGCAAAAACGGCTGATTTTCGACAAAAGAGATAACACCCCCCCATTACGTCATGCTTCAGAAATGTGGAAAATGGTCCGTTTTCAAATGTTTTATTTTTGAACGTCAGTTCACATTTGTAGGTGGATCATCAGTGTTAGAGCTAAAATTAGCATGTTTAAAGTGATTTTCATGCTTCCAGGGGCCCAAAAAACAAGATTTATGGAATGCTTAAAAGTGCATGAAAATGGCCAATTTACTCACTCTGAGTTCTCAAAAAGGGTTTCTTCACCCCGGGAAGTTAATTAAATACCATTTGGAGGCATTTAATGTTCCAGCAAAAACGGCTGATTTTCGACAAAAGAGATAACACCCCCCCATTACGTCATGCTTCAGAAATGTGGAAAATGGTCCGTTTTCAAATGTTTTATTTTTGAACGTCGGTTCACATTTGGAGGTGGATCATCAGTGTTAGAGCTAAAATTAGCATGTTTAAAGTGATTTTCATGCTTCCAGGGGCCCAAAACACAAGATTTATGGAATGGTTAAAAGTGCATGAAAATGGCCAATTTACTCACTCTGAGTTCTCAAAAAGGGTTTCTTCACCCCGGGAAGTTAATTAAATACCATTTGGAGGCATTTAATGTTCCAGCAAAAACGGTTGATTTTTGACAAAAGAGATAACACCCCCCCCATTACGTCATGCTTCAGAAATGTGGAAAATGGTCCGTTTTCAAATGTTTTATTTTTGAACGTCAGTTCACATTTGTAGGTGGATCATCAGTGTTAGAGCTAAAATTAGCATGTTTAAAGTGATTTTCATGCTTCCAGGGGCTCAAAACACAAGATTTATGGAATGGTTAAAAGTGCATGAAAATGGCCAATTTACTCACTCTGAGTTCTCAAAAAGGGTTTCTTCACCCCGGGAAGTTAATTAAATACCATTTGGAGGCATTTAATGTTCGAGCAAAAACGGCTGATTTTCGACTAAAGAGATAACACCCCCCCATTACGTCATGCTTCAGAAATGTGGAAAATGGTCCGTTTTCAAATGTTTTATTTTTAAACGTCAGTTCACATTTGTAGGTGGATCATCAGTGTTAGAGCTAAAATTAGCATGTTTAAAGTGATTTTCATGCTTCCAGGGGCCCAAAACACAAGATTTATGGAATGGTTAAAAGTGTATGAAAATGGCCAATTTACTCACTCTGAGTTCTCAAAAAGGGTTTCTTCACCCCGGGAAGTTAATTAAATACCATTTGGAGGCATTTAATGTTCGAGCAAAAACGGCTGATTTTCGACAAAAGCGATTACACCCCCCTATTACGTCATGCTTCAGAAATGTGGAAAATGGTCCGTTTTCAAATGTTTTATTTTTGAACGTCAGTTCACATTTGTAGGTGGATCATCAGTGTTAGAGCTAAAATTAGCATGTTTAAAGTGATTTTCATGCTTCCAGGGGCCCAAAACACAAGATTTATGGAATGGTTAAAAGTGCATGAAAATGGCCAATTTACTCACTCTGAGTTCTCAAAAAGGGTTTCTTCACCCCGGGAAGTTAATTAAATACCATTTGGAGGCATTTAATGTTCGAGCAAAAACGGCTGATTTTCGACAAAAGAGATAATACCCCCCCATTACGTCATGCTTCAGAAATGTGGAAAATGGTCTGTTTTCAAATGTTTTATTTTTGAACGTCAGTTCACATTTGTAGGTGGATCATCAGTGTTAGAGCTAAAATTAGCATGTTTAAAGTGATTTTCATGCTTCCATGGGCTCGGGAAGTTAATTAAATACCATTTGGAGGCATTTAATGTTCGAGCAAAAACGGCTGATTTTCGACAAAAGAGATAACACCCCCCCCATTACGTCATGCTTCAGAAATGTGGAAAATGGTCCGTTTTCAAATGTTTTATTTTTGAACGTCAGTTCACATTTGTAGGTGGATCATCAGTTTTAGAGCTAAAATTAGCATGTTTAAAGTGATTTTCATGCTTCCAGGGGCCCAAAACACAAGATTTATGGAATGGTTAAAAGTGCATGAAAATGGCCAATTTACTCACTCTGAGTTCTCGAAAAGGGTTTTTTCACCCCGGGAAGTTAATTAAATACCATTTGGAGGCATTTAATGTTCCAGCAAAAACGGCTGATTTTCAACAAAAGAGATAACACCCCCCATTACGTCATGCTTCAGAAATGTGGAAAATGGTCCGTTTTCAAATGTTTTATTTTTGAACGTCAGTTCACATTTGTAGGTGGATCATCAGTGTTAGAGCTAAAATTAGCATGTTTAAAGTGATTTTCATGCTTCCAGGGGCCCAAAACACAAGATTTATGGAATGGTTAAAAGTGCATGAAAATGGCCAATTTACTCACTCTGAGTTCTCAAAAAGGGTTTCTTCACCCCGGGAAGTTAATTAAATACCATTTGGAGGCATTTAATGTTCGAGCAAAAACAGCTGATTTTCGACAAAAGAGATAACACCCCCCCATTACGTCATGCTTCAGAAATGTGGAAAATGGTCCGTTTTCAAATGTTTTATTTTTGAACGTCAGTTCACATTTGTAGGTGGATCATCAGTGTTAGAGCTAAAATTAGCATGTTTAAAGTGATTTTCATGCTTCCAGGGGCCCAAAACACAAGATTTATGGAATGGTTAAAAGTGCATGAAAATGGCCAATTTACTCACTCTGAGTTCTCAAAAAGGGTTTCTTCACCCCGGGAAGTTAATTAAATACCATTTGGAGGCATTTAATGTTCGAGCAAAAACGGCTGATTTTCGACAAAAGAGATAACACCCCCCCATTACGTCATGCTTCAGAAATGTGGAAAATGGTCCGTTTTCAAATGTTTTATTTTTGAACGTCAGTTCACATTTGTAGGTGGATCATCAGTGTTAGAGCTAAAATTAGCATGTTTAAAGTGATTTTCATGCTTCCAGGGGCTCGGGAAGTTAATTAAATACCATTTGGAGGCATTTAATGTTCGAGCAAAAACGGCTGATTTTCGACAAAAGAGATAACACCCCCCCATTACGTCATGCTTCAGAAATGTGGAAAATGGTCCATTTTCAAATGTTTTATTTTTGAACGTCAGTTCACATTTGTAGGTGGATCATCAGTGTTAGAGCTAAAATTAGCATGTTTAAAGTGATTTTCATGCTTCCAGGGGCTCGGGAAGTTAATTAAATTTCATTTGGAGGCATTTAATGTTCGAGCAAAAACGGCTGATTTTCGACAAAAGAGATAACACCCCCCCATTACGTCATGCTTCAGAAATGTGGAAAATGGTCCGTTTTCAAATGTTTTATTTTTGAACGTCAGTTCACATTTGTAGGTGGATCATCAGTGTTAGAGCTAAAATTAGCATGTTTAAAGTGATTTTCATGCTTCCAGGGGCCCAAAACACAAGATTTATGGAATGGTTAAAAGTGCATGAAAATGGCCAATTTACTCACTCTGAGTTCTCAAAAAGGGTTTCTTCACCCCGGGAAGTTAATTAAATACCATTTGGAGGCATTTAATGTTCGAGCAAAAACGGCTGATTTTCGACAAAAGAGATAACACCCCCCCATTACGTCATGCTTCAGAAATGTGGAAAATGGTCCGTTTTCAAATGTTTTATTTTTGAACGTCAGTTCACATTTGTAGGTGGATCATCAGTGTTAGAGCTAAAATTAGCATGTTTAAAGTGATTTTCATGCTTCCAGGGGCCCAAAACACAAGATTTATGGAATGGTTAAAAGTGCATGAAAATGGCCAATTTACTCACTCTGAGTTCTCAAAAAGGGTTTCTTCACCCCGGGAAGTTAATTAAATACCATTTGGAGGCATTTAATGTTCGAGCAAAAACGGCTGATTTTCGACAAAAGAGATAACACCCCCCCATTACGTCATGCTTCAGAAATGTGGAAAATGGTCCGTTTTCAAATGTTTTATTTTTGAACGTCAGTTCACATTTGTAGGTGGATCATCAGTGTTAGAGCTAAAATTAGCATGTTTAAAGTGATTTTCATGCTTCCAGGGGCTCGGGAAGTTAATTAAATACCATTTGGAGGCATTTAATGTTCGAGCAAAAACGGCTGATTTTCGACAAAAGAGATAACACCCCCCCATTACGTCATGCTTCAGAAATGTGGAAAATGGTCAGTTTTCAAATGTTTTATTTTTGAACGTCAGTTCACATTTGTAGGTGGATCATCAGTGTAAGAGCTAAAATTAGCATGTTTAAAGTGATTTTCATGCTTCCAGGGGCCCAAAACACAAGATTTATGGAATGCTTAAAAGTGCATGAAAATGGCCAATTTACTCACTCTGAGTTCTCAAAAAGGGTTTCTTCACCCCGGGAAGTTAATTAAATACCATTTGGAGGCATTTAATGTTCGAGCAAAAACGGCTGATTTTCGACAAAAGAGATAACACCCCCCCATTACGTCATGCTTCAGAAATGTGGAAAATGGTCCGTTTTCAAATGTTTTATTTTTGAACGTCAGTTCACATTTGTAGGTGGATCATCAGTGTTAGAGCTAAAATTAGCATGTTTAAAGTGATTTTCATGCTTCCAGGGGCCCAAAACACAAGATTTATGGAATGGTTAAAAGTGCATGAAAATGGCCAATTTACTCACTCTGAGTTCTCAAAAAGGGTTTCTTCACCCCGGGAAGTTAATTAAATACCATTTGGAGGCATTTAATGTTCGACCAAAAACGGCTGATTTTCGACAAAAGCGATTACACCCCCCCATTACGTCATGCTTCAGAAATGTGGAAAATGGTCCGTTTTCAAATGTTTTATTTTTGAACGTCAGTTCACATTTGTAGGTGGATCATCAGTGTTAGAGCTAAAATTAGCATGTTTAAAGTGATTTTCATGCTTCCAGGGGCCCAAAACACAAGATTTATGGAATGGTTAAAAGTGCATGAAAATGGCCAATTTACTCACTCTGAGTTCTCAAAAAGGGTTTCTTCACCCCGGGAAGTTAATTAAATACCATTTGGAGGCATTTAATGTTCGAGCAAAAACGGCTGATTTTCGACAAAAGAGATAACACCCCCCCATTACGTCATGCTTCAGAAATGTGGAAAATGGTCCGTTTTCAAATGTTTTATTTTTGAACGTCAGTTCACATTTGTAGGTGGATCATCAGTGTTAGAGCTAAAATTAGCATGTTTAAAGTGATTTTCATGCTTCCAGGGGCTCAGGAAGTTAATTAAATACCATTTGGAGGCATTTAATGTTCGAGCAAAAACGGCTGATTTTCGACAAAAGAGATAACACCCCCCCATTACGTCATGCTTCAGAAATGTGGAAAATGGTCCGTTTTCAAATGTTTTATTTTTGAACGTCAGTTCACATTTGTAGGTGGATCATCAGTGTTAGAGCTAAAATTAGCATGTTTAAAGTGATTTTCATGCTTCCAGGGGCCCAAAAAACAAGATTTATGGAATGCTTAAAAGTGCATGAAAATGGCCAATTTACTCACTCTGAGTTCTCAAAAAGGGTTTCTTCACCCCGGGAAGTTAATTAAATACCATTTGGAGGCATTTAATGTTCCAGCAAAAACGGCTGATTTTCGACAAAAGAGATAACACCCCCCCATTACGTCATGCTTCAGAAATGTGGAAAATGGTCCGTTTTCAAATGTTTTATTTTTGAACGTCGGTTCACATTTGGAGGTGGATCATCAGTGTTAGAGCTAAAATTAGCATGTTTAAAGTGATTTTCATGCTTCCAGGGGCCCAAAACACAAGATTTATGGAATGGTTAAAAGTGCATGAAAATGGCCAATTTACTCACTCTGAGTTCTCAAAAAGGGTTTCTTCACCCCGGGAAGTTAATTAAATACCATTTGGAGGCATTTAATGTTCCAGCAAAAACGGTTGATTTTTGACAAAAGAGATAACACCCCCCCATTACGTCATGCTTCAGAAATGTGGAAAATGGTCCGTTTTCAAATGTTTTATTTTTGAACGTCAGTTCACATTTGTAGGTGGATCATCAGTTTTAGAGCTAAAATTAGCATGTTTAAAGTGATTTTCATGCTTCCAGGGGCCCAAAACACAAGATTTATGGAATGGTTAAAAGTGCATGAAAATGGCCAATTTACTCACTCTGAGTTCTCGAAAAGGGTTTTTTCACCCCGGGAAGTTAATTAAATACCATTTGGAGGCATTTAATGTTCCAGCAAAAACGGCTGATTTTCAACAAAAGAGATAACACCCCCCATTACGTCATGCTTCAGAAATGTGGAAAATGGTCCGTTTTCAAATGTTTTATTTTTGAACGTCAGTTCACATTTGTAGGTGGATCATCAGTGTTAGAGCTAAAATTAGCATGTTTAAAGTGATTTTCATGCTTCCAGGGGCCCAAAACACAAGATTTATGGAATGGTTAAAAGTGCATGAAAATGGCCAATTTACTCACTCTGAGTTCTCAAAAAGGGTTTCTTCACCCCGGGAAGTTAATTAAATACCATTTGGAGGCATTTAATGTTCGAGCAAAAACAGCTGATTTTCGACAAAAGAGATAACACCCCCCCATTACGTCATGCTTCAGAAATGTGGAAAATGGTCCGTTTTCAAATGTTTTATTTTTGAACGTCAGTTCACATTTGTAGGTGGATCATCAGTGTTAGAGCTAAAATTAGCATGTTTAAAGTGATTTTCATGCTTCCAGGGGCCCAAAACACAAGATTTATGGAATGGTTAAAAGTGCATGAAAATGGCCAATTTACTCACTCTGAGTTCTCAAAAAGGGTTTCTTCACCCCGGGAAGTTAATTAAATACCATTTGGAGGCATTTAATGTTCGAGCAAAAACGGCTGATTTTCGACAAAAGAGATAACACCCCCCCATTACGTCATGCTTCAGAAATGTGGAAAATGGTCCGTTTTCAAATGTTTTATTTTTGAACGTCAGTTCACATTTGTAGGTGGATCATCAGTGTTAGAGCTAAAATTAGCATGTTTAAAGTGATTTTCATGCTTCCAGGGGCTCGGGAAGTTAATTAAATACCATTTGGAGGCATTTAATGTTCGAGCAAAAACGGCTGATTTTCGACAAAAGAGATAACACCCCCCCATTACGTCATGCTTCAGAAATGTGGAAAATGGTCCATTTTCAAATGTTTTATTTTTGAACGTCAGTTCACATTTGTAGGTGGATCATCAGTGTTAGAGCTAAAATTAGCATGTTTAAAGTGATTTTCATGCTTCCAGGGGCTCGGGAAGTTAATTAAATTTCATTTGGAGGCATTTAATGTTCGAGCAAAAACGGCTGATTTTCGACAAAAGAGATAACACCCCCCCATTACGTCATGCTTCAGAAATGTGGAAAATGGTCCGTTTTCAAATGTTTTATTTTTGAACGTCAGTTCACATTTGTAGGTGGATCATCAGTGTTAGAGCTAAAATTAGCATGTTTAAAGTGATTTTCATGCTTCCAGGGGCCCAAAACACAAGATTTATGGAATGGTTAAAAGTGCATGAAAATGGCCAATTTACTCACTCTGAGTTCTCAAAAAGGGTTTCTTCACCCCGGGAAGTTAATTAAATACCATTTGGAGGCATTTAATGTTCGAGCAAAAACGGCTGATTTTCGACAAAAGAGATAACACCCCCCCATTACGTCATGCTTCAGAAATGGAACTCATTGCCGTTGTCCCTGCGGAGCACCTCTAATTTGCTTATCTTCAGGAAAAACTTGAAAACTTGGCTATTTGCCGGATAATTCTCCCCTCTGTGGCCCCTTTCTTTGTCACTGTTATGTTTTCTGCCCTCCTTTTGGTCTGGAGCTCAAAGCGCCGGGACACTCCTTTGGAGTAGCCGTTGCGCTATATAAGTCCTAATTTAACATAACATTAACATAACATAACAAATGTGGAAAATGGTCCGTTTTCAAATGTTTTATTTTTGAACGTCAGTTCACATTTGTAGGTGGATCATCAGTGTTAGAGCTAAAATTAGCATGTTTAAAGTGATTTTCATGCTTCCAGGGGCCCAAAACACAAGATTTATGGAATGGTTAAAAGTGCATGAAAATGGCCAATTTACTCACTCTGAGTTCTCAAAAAGGGTTTCTTCACCCCGGGAAGTTAATTAAATACCATTTGGAGGCATTTAATGTTCGAGCAAAAACGGCTGATTTTCGACAAAAGAGATAACACCCCCCCATTACGTCATGCTTCAGAAATGTGGAAAATGGTCCGTTTTCAAATGTTTTATTTTTGAACGTCAGTTCACATTTGTAGGTGGATCATCAGTGTTAGAGCTAAAATTAGCATGTTTAAAGTGATTTTCATGCTTCCAGGGGCTCGGGAAGTTAATTAAATACCATTTGGAGGCATTTAATGTTCGAGCAAAAACGGCTGATTTTCGACAAAAGAGATAACACCCCCCCATTACGTCATGCTTCAGAAATGTGGAAAATGGTCAGTTTTCAAATGTTTTATTTTTGAACGTCAGTTCACATTTGTAGGTGGATCATCAGTGTAAGAGCTAAAATTAGCATGTTTAAAGTGATTTTCATGCTTCCAGGGGCCCAAAACACAAGATTTATGGAATGCTTAAAAGTGCATGAAAATGGCCAATTTACTCACTCTGAGTTCTCAAAAAGGGTTTCTTCACCCCGGGAAGTTAATTAAATACCATTTGGAGGCATTTAATGTTCGAGCAAAAACGGCTGATTTTCGACAAAAGAGATAACACCCCCCCATTACGTCATGCTTCAGAAATGTGGAAAATGGTCCGTTTTCAAATGTTTTATTTTTGAACGTCAGTTCACATTTGTAGGTGGATCATCAGTGTTAGAGCTAAAATTAGCATGTTTAAAGTGATTTTCATGCTTCCAGGGGCCCAAAACACAAGATTTATGGAATGGTTAAAAGTGCATGAAAATGGCCAATTTACTCACTCTGAGTTCTCAAAAAGGGTTTCTTCACCCCGGGAAGTTAATTAAATACCATTTGGAGGCATTTAATGTTCGACCAAAAACGGCTGATTTTCGACAAAAGCGATTACACCCCCCCATTACGTCATGCTTCAGAAATGTGGAAAATGGTCCGTTTTCAAATGTTTTATTTTTGAACGTCAGTTCACATTTGTAGGTGGATCATCAGTGTTAGAGCTAAAATTAGCATGTTTAAAGTGATTTTCATGCTTCCAGGGGCCCAAAACACAAGATTTATGGAATGGTTAAAAGTGCATGAAAATGGCCAATTTACTCACTCTGAGTTCTCAAAAAGGGTTTCTTCACCCCGGGAAGTTAATTAAATACCATTTGGAGGCATTTAATGTTCGAGCAAAAACGGCTGATTTTCGACAAAAGAGATAACACCCCCCCATTACGTCATGCTTCAGAAATGTGGAAAATGGTCCGTTTTCAAATGTTTTATTTTTGAACGTCAGTTCACATTTGTAGGTGGATCATCAGTGTTAGAGCTAAAATTAGCATGTTTAAAGTGATTTTCATGCTTCCAGGGGCCCAAAAAACAAGATTTATGGAATGCTTAAAAGTGCATGAAAATGGCCAATTTACTCACTCTGAGTTCTCAAAAAGGGTTTCTTCACCCCGGGAAGTTAATTAAATACCATTTGGAGGCATTTAATGTTCCAGCAAAAACGGCTGATTTTCGACAAAAGAGATAACACCCCCCCATTACGTCATGCTTCAGAAATGTGGAAAATGGTCCGTTTTCAAATGTTTTATTTTTGAACGTCGGTTCACATTTGGAGGTGGATCATCAGTGTTAGAGCTAAAATTAGCATGTTTAAAGTGATTTTCATGCTTCCAGGGGCCCAAAACACAAGATTTATGGAATGGTTAAAAGTGCATGAAAATGGCCAATTTACTCACTCTGAGTTCTCAAAAAGGGTTTCTTCACCCCGGGAAGTTAATTAAATACCATTTGGAGGCATTTAATGTTCCAGCAAAAACGGTTGATTTTTGACAAAAGAGATAACACCCCCCCATTACGTCATGCTTCAGAAATGTGGAAAATGGTCCGTTTTCAAATGTTTTATTTTTGAACGTCAGTTCACATTTGTAGGTGGATCATCAGTGTTAGAGCTAAAATTAGCATGTTTAAAGTGATTTTCATGCTTCCAGGGGCTCAAAACACAAGATTTATGGAATGGTTAAAAGTGCATGAAAATGGCCAATTTACTCACTCTGAGTTCTCAAAAAGGGTTTCTTCACCCCGGGAAGTTAATTAAATACCATTTGGAGGCATTTAATGTTCGAGCAAAAACGGCTGATTTTCGACTAAAGAGATAACACCCCCCCATTACGTCATGCTTCAGAAATGTGGAAAATGGTCCGTTTTCAAATGTTTTATTTTTAAACGTCAGTTCACATTTGTAGGTGGATCATCAGTGTTAGAGCTAAAATTAGCATGTTTAAAGTGATTTTCATGCTTCCAGGGGCCCAAAACACAAGATTTATGGAATGGTTAAAAGTGCATGAAAATGGCCAATTTACTCACTCTGAGTTCTCAAAAAGGGTTTCTTCACCCCGGGAAGTTAATTAAATACCATTTGGAGGCATTTAATGTTCGAGCAAAAACGGCTGATTTTCGACAAAAGCGATTACACCCCCCTATTACGTCATGCTTCAGAAATGTGGAAAATGGTCCGTTTTCAAATGTTTTATTTTTGAACGTCAGTTCACATTTGTAGGTGGATCATCAGTGTTAGAGCTAAAATTAGCATGTTTAAAGTGATTTTCATGCTTCCAGGGGCCCAAAACACAAGATTTATGGAATGGTTAAAAGTGCATGAAAATGGCCAATTTACTCACTCTGAGTTCTCAAAAAGGGTTTCTTCACCCCGGGAAGTTAATTAAATACCATTTGGAGGCATTTAATGTTCGAGCAAAAACGGCTGATTTTCGACAAAAGAGATAATACCCCCCCATTACGTCATGCTTCAGAAATGTGGAAAATGGTCTGTTTTCAAATGTTTTATTTTTGAACGTCAGTTCACATTTGTAGGTGGATCATCAGTGTTAGAGCTAAAATTAGCATGTTTAAAGTGATTTTCATGCTTCCATGGGCTCGGGAAGTTAATTAAATACCATTTGGAGGCATTTAATGTTCGAGCAAAAACGGCTGATTTTCGACAAAAGAGATAACACCCCCCCCATTACGTCATGCTTCAGAAATGTGGAAAATGGTCCGTTTTCAAATGTTTTATTTTTGAACGTCAGTTCACATTTGTAGGTGGATCATCAGTTTTAGAGCTAAAATTAGCATGTTTAAAGTGATTTTCATGCTTCCAGGGGCCCAAAACACAAGATTTATGGAATGGTTAAAAGTGCATGAAAATGGCCAATTTACTCACTCTGAGTTCTCGAAAAGGGTTTTTTCACCCCGGGAAGTTAATTAAATACCATTTGGAGGCATTTAATGTTCCAGCAAAAACGGCTGATTTTCAACAAAAGAGATAACACCCCCCATTACGTCATGCTTCAGAAATGTGGAAAATGGTCCGTTTTCAAATGTTTTATTTTTGAACGTCAGTTCACATTTGTAGGTGGATCATCAGTGTTAGAGCTAAAATTAGCATGTTTAAAGTGATTTTCATGCTTCCAGGGGCCCAAAACACAAGATTTATGGAATGGTTAAAAGTGCATGAAAATGGCCAATTTACTCACTCTGAGTTCTCAAAAAGGGTTTCTTCACCCCGGGAAGTTAATTAAATACCATTTGGAGGCATTTAATGTTCGAGCAAAAACAGCTGATTTTCGACAAAAGAGATAACACCCCCCCATTACGTCATGCTTCAGAAATGTGGAAAATGGTCCGTTTTCAAATGTTTTATTTTTGAACGTCAGTTCACATTTGTAGGTGGATCATCAGTGTTAGAGCTAAAATTAGCATGTTTAAAGTGATTTTCATGCTTCCAGGGGCCCAAAACACAAGATTTATGGAATGGTTAAAAGTGCATGAAAATGGCCAATTTACTCACTCTGAGTTCTCAAAAAGGGTTTCTTCACCCCGGGAAGTTAATTAAATACCATTTGGAGGCATTTAATGTTCGAGCAAAAACGGCTGATTTTCGACAAAAGAGATAACACCCCCCCATTACGTCATGCTTCAGAAATGTGGAAAATGGTCCGTTTTCAAATGTTTTATTTTTGAACGTCAGTTCACATTTGTAGGTGGATCATCAGTGTTAGAGCTAAAATTAGCATGTTTAAAGTGATTTTCATGCTTCCAGGGGCCCAAAACACAAGATTTATGGAATGGTTAAAAGTGCATGAAAATGGCCAATTTACTCACTCTGAGTTCTCAAAAAGGGTTTTTTCACCCCGGGAAGTTAATTAAATACCATTTGGAGGCATTTAATGTTCCAGCAAAAACGGCTGATTTTCAACAAAAGAGATAACACCCCCCATTACGTCATGCTTCAGAAATGTGGAAAATGGTCCGTTTTCAAATGTTTTATTTTTGAACGTCAGTTCACATTTGTAGGTGGATCATCAGTGTTAGAGCTAAAATTAGCATGTTTAAAGTGATTTTCATGCTTCCAGGGGCCCAAAACACAAGATTTATGGAATGGTTAAAAGTGCATGAAAATGGCCAATTTACTCACTCTGAGTTCTCAAAAAGGGTTTCTTCACCCCGGGAAGTTAATTAAATACCATTTGGAGGCATTTAATGTTCGAGCAAAAACAGCTGATTTTCGACAAAAGAGATAACACCCCCCCATTACGTCATGCTTCAGAAATGTGGAAAATGGTCCGTTTTCAAATGTTTTATTTTTGAACGTCAGTTCACATTTGTAGGTGGATCATCAGTGTTAGAGCTAAAATTAGCATGTTTAAAGTGATTTTCATGCTTCCAGGGGCCCAAAACACAAGATTTATGGAATGGTTAAAAGTGCATGAAAATGGCCAATTTACTCACTCTGAGTTCTCAACAAGGGTTTCTTCACCCCGGGAAGTTAATTAAATACCATTTGGAGGCATTTAATGTTCGAGCAAAAACGGCTGATTTTCGACAAAAGAGATAACACCCCCCCATTACGTCATGCTTCAGAAATGTGGAAAATGGTCCGTTTTCAAATGTTTTATTTTTGAACGTCAGTTCACATTTGTAGGTGGATCATCAGTGTTAGAGCTAAAATTAGCATGTTTAAAGTGATTTTCATGCTTCCAGGGGCTCGGGAAGTTAATTAAATACCATTTGGAGGCATTTAATGTTCGAGCAAAAACGGCTGATTTTCGACAAAAGAGATAACACCCCCCCATTACGTCATGCTTCAGAAATGTGGAAAATGGTCCATTTTCAAATGTTTTATTTTTGAACGTCAGTTCACATTTGTAGGTGGATCATCAGTGTTAGAGCTAAAATGAGCATGTTTAAAGTGATTTTCATGCTTCCAGGGGCTCGGGAAGTTAATTAAATTTCATTTGGAGGCATTTAATGTTCGAGCAAAAACGGCTGATTTTCGACAAAAGAGATAACACCCCCCATTACGTCATGCTTCAGAAATGTGGAAAATGGTCCGTTTTCAAATGTTTTATTTTTGAACGTCAGTTCACATTTGTAGGTGGATCATCAGTGTTAGATCTAAAATTAGCATGTTTAAAGTGATTTTCATGCTTCCAGGGGCCCAAAACACAAGATTTATGGAATGGTTAAAAGTGCATGAAAATGGCCAATTTACTCACTCTGAGTTCTCAAAAAGGGTTTCTTCACCCCGGGAAGTTAATTAAATACCATTTGGAGGCATTTAATGTTCGAGCAAAAACGGCTGATTTTCGACAAAAGAGATAACACCCCCCCATTACGTCATGCTTCAGAAATGTGGAAAATGGTCCGTTTTCAAATGTTTTATTTTTGAACGTCAGTTCACATTTGTAGGTGGATCATCAGTGTTAGAGCTAAAATTAGCATGTTTAAAGTGATTTTCATGCTTCCAGGGGCTCGGGAAGTTAATTAAATACCATTTGGAGGCATTTAATGTTCGAGCAAAAACGGCTGATTTTCGACAAAAGAGATAACACCCCCCCATTACGTCATGCTTCAGAAATGTGGAAAATGGTCCGTTTTCAAATGTTTTATTTTTGAACGTCAGTTCACATTTGTAGGTGGATCATCAGTGTTAGAGCTAAAATTAGCATGTTTAAAGTGATTTTCATGCTTTCAGGGGCCCAAAACACAAGATTTATGGAATGGTTAAAAGTGCATGAAAATGGCCAATTTACTCACTCTGAGTTCTCAAAAAGGGTTTCTTCACCCCGGGAAGTTAATTAAATACCATTTGGAGGCATTTAATGTTGCAGCAAAAACGGCTGATTTTCACAAAAGAGATAACACCCCCCCATTACGTCATGCTTCAGAAATGTGGAAAATGGTCCGTTTTCAAATGTTTTATTTTTGAACGTCAGTTCACATTTGTAGGTGGATCATCAGTGTTAGAGCTAAAATTAGCATGTTCAAAGTGATTTTCATGCTTCCAGGGGCCCAAAACACAAGATTTATGGAATGCTTAAAAGTGCATGAAAATGGCCAATTTACTCACTCTGAGTTCTCAAAAAGGGTTTCTTCACCCTGGGAAGTTAATTAAATACCAGTTGGAGGCATTTAATGTTCGAGCAAAAACGGCTGATTTTCGACAAAAGAGATAACACCCCCCCATTACGTCATGCTTCAGAAATGTGGAAAATGGTCCGTTTTCAAATGTTTTATTTTTGAACGTCAGTTCACATTTGTAGGTGGATCATCAGTGTTAGAGCTAAAATTAGCATGTTTAAAGTGATTTTCATGCTTCCAGGGGCCCAAAACACAAGATTTATGGAATGGGTAAAAGTGCATGAAAATGGCCAATTTACTCACTCTTAGTTCTCAAAAAGGGTTTATTCACCCCGGGAAGTTAATTAAATACCATTTGGAGGCATTTAATGTTCCAGCAAAAACGGCTGATTTTCGACAAAAGAGATAACACCCCCCCATTACGTCATGCTTCAGAAATGTGGAAAATGGTCCGTTTTCAAATGTTTTATTTTTGAACGTCGGTTCACATTTGTAGGTGGATCATCAGTGTTAGAGCTAAAATTAGCATGTTTAAAGTGATTTTCATGCTTCCAGGGGCCCAAAACACATGATTTATGGAATGGTTAAAAGTGCATGAAAATGGCCAATTTACTCACTCTGAGTTCTCAAAAAGGGTTTCTTCACCCCGGGAAGTTAATTAAATACCATTTGGAGGCATTTAATGTTCGAGCAAAAACGGCTGATTTTCGACAAAAGAGATAACACCCCCCCCCATTACGTCATGCTTCAGAAATGTGGAAAATGGTCCGTTTTCAAATGTTTTATTTTTGAACGTCAGTTCACATTTGTAGGTGGATCATCAGTGTTAGAACTAAAATTAGCATGTTTAAAGTGATTTTCATGCTTCCAGGGGCTCGGGAAGTTAATTAAATACCATTTGGAGGCATTTAATGTTCGAGCAAAAACGGCTGATTTTCGACAAAAGAGATAACACCCCCCCATTACGTCATGCTTCAGAAATGTGGAAAATGGTCCGTTTTCAAATGTTTTATTTTTGAACGTCAGTTCACATTTGTAGGTGGATCTTCAGTGTTAGAGCTAAAATTAGCATGTTTAAAGTGATTTTCATGCTTCCAGGGGCCCAAAACACAAGATTTATGGAATGGTTAAAAGTGCATGAAAATGGCCAATTTACTCACTCTGAGTTCTCAAAAAGGGTTTCTTCACCCCGGGAAGTTAATTAAATACCATTTGGAGGCATTTAATGTTCCAGCAAAAACGGCTGATTTTCGACAAAAGAGATAACACCCCCCCATTACGTCATGCTTCAGAAATGTGGAAAATGGTCCGTTTTCAAATGTTTTATTTTTGAACGTCGGTTCACATTTGGAGGTGGATCATCAGTGTTAGAGCTAAAATTAGCATGTTTAAAGTGATTTTCATGCTTCCAGGGGCCCAAAACACAAGATTTATGGAATGGTTAAAAGTGCATGAAAATGGCCAATTTACTCACTCTGAGTTCTCAAAAAGGGTTTCTTCACCCCGGGAAGTTAATTAAATACCATTTGGAGGCATTTAATGTTCCAGCAAAAACGGTTGATTTTTGACAAAAGAGATAACACCCCCCCCATTACGTCATGCTTCAGAAATGTGGAAAATGGTCCGTTTTCAAATGTTTTATTTTTGAACGTCAGTTCACATTTGTAGGTGGATCATCAGTGTTAGAGCTAAAATTAGCATGTTTAAAGTGATTTTCATGCTTCCAGGGGCTCAAAACACAAGATTTATGGAATGGTTAAAAGTGCATGAAAATGGCCAATTTACTCACTCTGAGTTCTTAAAAAGGGTTTCTTCACCCCGGGAAGTTAATTAAATACCATTTGGAGGCATTTAATGTTCGAGCAAAAACGGCTGATTTTCGACTAAAGAGATAACACCCCCCCATTACGTCATGCTTCAGAAATGTGGAAAATGGTCCGTTTTCAAATGTTTTATTTTTGAACGTCAGTTCACATTTGTAGGTGGATCATCAGTGTTAGAGCTAAAATTAGCATGTTTAAAGTGATTTTCATGCTTCCAGGGGCCCAAAACACAAGATTTATGGAATGGTTAAAAGTGCATGAAAATGGCCAATTTACTCACTCTGAGTTCTCAAAAAGGGTTTCTTCACCCCGGGAAGTTAATTAAATACCATTTGGAGGCATTTAATGTTCGAGCAAAAACGGCTGATTTTCGACAAAAGAGATTACACCCCCCCATTACGTCATGCTTCAGAAATGTGGAAAATGGTCCGTTTTCAAATGTTTTATTTTTGAACGTCAGTTCACATTTGTAGGTGGATCATCAGTGTTAGAGCTAAAATTAGCATGTTTAAAGTGATTTTCATGCTTCCAGGGGCCCAAGACACAAGATTTATGGAATGGTTAAAAGTGCATGAAAATGGCCAATTTACTCACTCTGAGTTCTCAAAAAGGGTTTCTTCACCCCGGGAAGTTAATTAAATACCATTTGGAGGCATTTAATGTTCGAGCAAAAACGGCTGATTTTCGACAAAAGAGATAATACCCCCCCATTACGTCATGCTTCAGAAATGTGGAAAATGGTCTGTTTTCAAATGTTTTATTTTTGAACGTCAGTTCACATTTGTAGGTGGATCATCAGTGTTAGAGCTAAAATTAGCATGTTTAAAGTGATTTTCATGCTTCCATGGGCTCGGGAAGTTAATTAAATACCATTTGGAGGCATTTAATGTTCGAGCAAAAACGGCTGATTTTCGACAAAAGAGATAACACCCCCCCATTACGTCATGCTTCAGAAATGTGGAAAATGGTCCGTTTTCAAATGTTTTATTTTTGAACGTCAGTTCACATTTGTAGGTGGATCATCAGTGTTAGAGCTAAAATTAGCATGTTTAAAGTGATTTTCATGCTTCCAGGGGCCCAAAACACAAAATTTATGGAATGGTTAAAAGTGCATGAAAATGGCCAATTTACTCACTCTGAGTTCTCAAAAAGGGTTTTTTCACCCCGGGAAGTTAATTAAATACCATTTGGAGGCATTTAATGTTCCAGCAAAAACGGCTGATTTTCAACAAAAGAGATAACACCCCCCATTACGTCATGCTTCAGAAATGTGGAAAATGGTCCGTTTTCAAATGTTTTATTTTTGAACGTCAGTTCACATTTGTAGGTGGATCATCAGTGTTAGAGCTAAAATTAGCATGTTTAAAGTGATTTTCATGCTTCCAGGGGCCCAAAACACAAGATTTATGGAATGGTTAAAAGTGCATGAAAATGGCCAATTTACTCACTCTGAGTTCTCAAAAAGGGTTTCTTCACCCCGGGAAGTTAATTAAATACCATTTGGAGGCATTTAATGTTCGAGCAAAAACAGCTGATTTTCGACAAAAGAGATAACACCCCCCCATTACGTCATGCTTCAGAAATGTGGAAAATGGTCCGTTTTCAAATGTTTTATTTTTGAACGTCAGTTCACATTTGTAGGTGGATCATCAGTGTTAGAGCTAAAATTAGCATGTTTAAAGTGATTTTCATGCTTCCAGGGGCCCAAAACACAAGATTTATGGAATGGTTAAAAGTGCATGAAAATGGCCAATTTACTCACTCTGAGTTCTCAAAAAGGGTTTCTTCACCCCGGGAAGTTAATTAAATACCATTTGGAGGCATTTAATGTTCGAGCAAAAACGGCTGATTTTCGACAAAAGAGATAACACCCCCCCATTACGTCATGCTTCAGAAATGTGGAAAATGGTCCGTTTTCAAATGTTTTATTTTTGAACGTCAGTTCACATTTGTAGGTGGATCATCAGTGTTAGAGCTAAAATTAGCATGTTTAAAGTGATTTTCATGCTTCCAGGGGCTCGGGAAGTTAATTAAATACCATTTGGAGGCATTTAATGTTCGAGCAAAAACGGCTGATTTTCGACAAAAGAGATAACACCCCCCCATTACGTCATGCTTCAGAAATGTGGAAAATGGTCCGTTTTCAAATGTTTTATTTTTGAACGTCAGTTCACATTTGTAGGTGGATCATCAGTGTTAGAGCTAAAATTAGCATGTTTAAAGTGATTTTCATGCTTCCAGGGGCCCAAAACACAAGATTTATGGAATGCTTAAAAGTGCATGAAAATGGCCAATTTACCCACTCTGAGTTCTCAAAAAGGGTTTCTTCACCCCGGGAAGTTAATTAAATACCATTTGGAGGCATTTAATGTTCGAGCAAAAACGGCTGATTTTCGACAAAAGAGATAACACCCCCCCATTACGTCATGCTTCAGAAATGTGGAAAATGGTCCGTTTTCAAATGTTTTATTTTTGAACGTCAGTTCACATTTGTAGGTGGATCATCAGTGTTAGAGCTAAAATTAGCATGTTTAAAGTGATTTTCATGCTTCCAGGGGCTCGGGAAGTTAATTAAATACCATTTGGAGGCATTTAATGTTCGAGCAAAAACGGCTGATTTTCGACAAAAGAGATAACACCAACCCATTACGTCATGCTTCAGAAATGTGGAAAATGGTCCGTTTTCAAATGTTTTATTTTTGAACGTCAGTTCACATTTGTAGGTGGATCATCAGTGTTAGAGCTAAAATTAGCATGTTCAAAGTGATTTTCATGCTTCCAGGGGCCCAAAACACAAGATTTATGGAATGCTTAAAAGTGCATGAAAATGGCCAATTTACTCACTCTGAGTTCTCAAAAAGGGTTTCTTCACCCCGGGAAGTTAATTAAATACCATTTGGAGGCATTTAATGTTCGAGCAAAAACGGCTGATTTTCGACAAAAGAGATAACACCCCCCCATTACGTCATGCTTCAGAAATGTGGAAAATGGTCCGTTTTCAAATGTTTTATTTTTGAACGTCAGTTCACATTTGTAGGTGGATCATCAGTGTTAGAGCTAAAATTAGCATGTTTAAAGTGATTTTCATGCTTCCAGGGGCCCAAAACACAAGATTTATGGAATGGTTAAAAGTGCATGAAAATGGCCAATTTACTCACTCTTAGTTCTCAAAAAGGGTTTATTCACCCCGGGAAGTTAATTAAATACCATTTGGAGGCATTTAATGTTCCAGCAAAAACGGCTGATTTTCGACAAAAGAGATAACACCCCCCCATTACGTCATGCTTCAGAAATGTGTAAAATGGTCCGTTTTCAAATGTTTTATTTTTGAACGTCGGTTCACATTTGTAGGTGGATCATCAGTGTTAGAGCTAAAATTAGCATGTTTAAAGTGATTTTCATGCTTCCAGGGGCCCAAAACACATGATTTATGGAATGGTTAAAAGTGCATGAAAATGGCCAATTTACTCACTCTGAGTTCTCAAAAAGGGTTTCTTCACCCCGGGAAGTTAATTAAATACCATTTGGAGGCATTTAATGTTCGAGCAAAAACGGCTGATTTTCGACAAAAGAGATAACACCCCCCCATTACGTCATGCTTCAGAAATGTGGAAAATGGTCCGTTTTCAAATGTTTTATTTTTGAACGTCAGTTCACATTTGTAGGTGGATCATCAGTGTTAGAGCTAAAATTAGCATGTTTAAAGTGATTTTCATGCTTCCTTGGGCCCAAAACACAAGATTTATGGAATGGTTAAAAGTGCATGAAAATGGCCAATTTACTCACTCTGAGTTCTCAAAAAGGGTTTCTTCACCCCGGGAAGTTAATTAAATACCATTTGGAGGCATTTAATGTTCGAGCAAAAACGGCTGATTTTCGACAAAAGAGATAACACCCCCCCATTACGTCATGCTTCAGAAATGTGGAAAATGGTCCGTTTTCAAATGTTTTATTTTTGAACGTCAGTTCACATTTGTAGGTGGATCATCAGTGTTAGAGCTAAAATTAGCATGTTTAAAGTGATTTTCATGCTTCCAGGGGCCCAAAACACAAGATTTATGGAATGGTTAAAAGTGCATGAAAATGGCCAATTTACTCACTCTGAGTTCTCAAAAAGGGTTTCTTCACCCGGGAAGTTAATTAAATACCATTTGGAGGCATTTAATGTTCGAGCAAAAACGGCTGATTTTCGACAAAAGAGATAACACCCCCCCATTACGTCATGCTTCAGAAATGTGGAAAATGGTCCGTTTTCAAATGTTTTATTTTTGAACGTCAGTTCACATTTGTAGGTGGATCATCAGTGTTAGAGCTAAAATTAGCATGTTTAAAGTGATTTTCATGCTTCCAGGGGCCCAAAACACAAGATTTATGGAATGGTTAAAAGTGCATGAAAATGGCCAATTTACTCACTCTGAGTTCTCAAAAAGGGTTTCTTCACCCCGGGAAGTTAATTAAATACCATTTGGAGGCATTTAATGTTCGAGCAAAAACGGCTGATTTTCGACAAAAGAGATAACACCCCCCCATTACGTCATGCTTCAGAAATGTGGAAAATGGTCCGTTTTCAAATGTTTTATTTTTGAACGTCAGTTCACATTTGTAGGTGGATCATCAGTGTTAGAGCTAAAATTAGCATGTTTAAAGTGATTTTCATGCTTCCAGGGGCTCGGGAAGTTAATTAAATACCATTTGGAGGCATTTAATGTTCGAGCAAAAACGGCTGATTTTCGACAAAAGAGATAACACCCCCCCATTACGTCATGCTTCAGAAATGTGGAAAATGGTCCGTTTTCAAATGTTTTATTTTTGAACGTCAGTTCACATTTGTAGGTGGATCATCAGTGTTAGAGCTAAAATTAGCATGTTTAAAGTGATTTTCATGCTTCCAGGGGCCCAAAACACAAGATTTATGGAATGCTTAAAAGTGCATGAAAATGGCCAATTTACCCACTCTGAGTTCTCAAAAAGGGTTTCTTCACCCCGGGAAGTTAATTAAATACCATTTGGAGGCATTTAATGTTCGAGCAAAAACGGCTGATTTTCGACAAAAGAGATAACACCCCCCCATTACGTCATGCTTCAGAAATGTGGAAAATGGTCCGTTTTCAAATGTTTTATTTTTGAACGTCAGTTCACATTTGTAGGTGGATCATCAGTGTTAGAGCTAAAATTAGCATGTTTAAAGTGATTTTCATGCTTCCAGGGGCTCGGGAAGTTAATTAAATACCATTTGGAGGCATTTAATGTTCGAGCAAAAACGGCTGATTTTCGACAAAAGAGATAACACCAACCCATTACGTCATGCTTCAGAAATGTGGAAAATGGTCCGTTTTCAAATGTTTTATTTTTAAACGTCAGTTCACATTTGTAGGTGGATCATCAGTGTTAGAGCTAAAATTAGCATGTTTAAAGTGATTTTCATGCTTCCAGGGGCCCAAAACACAAGATTTATGGAATGGTTAAAAGTGCATGAAAATGGCCAATTTACTCACTCTGAGTTCTCAAAAAGGGTTTCTTCACCCCGGGAAGTTAATTAAATACCATTTGGAGGCATTTAATGTTCGAGCAAAAACGGCTGATTTTCGACAAAAGCGATTACACCCCCCTATTACGTCATGCTTCAGAAATGTGGAAAATGGTCCGTTTTCAAATGTTTTATTTTTGAACGTCAGTTCACATTTGTAGGTGGATCATCAGTGTTAGAGCTAAAATTAGCATGTTTAAAGTGATTTTCATGCTTCCAGGGGCCCAAAACACAAGATTTATGGAATGGTTAAAAGTGCATGAAAATGGCCAATTTACTCACTCTGAGTTCTCAAAAAGGGTTTCTTCACCCCGGGAAGTTAATTAAATACCATTTGGAGGCATTTAATGTTCGAGCAAAAACGGCTGATTTTCGACAAAAGAGATAATACCCCCCCATTACGTCATGCTTCAGAAATGTGGAAAATGGTCTGTTTTCAAATGTTTTATTTTTGAACGTCAGTTCACATTTGTAGGTGGATCATCAGTGTTAGAGCTAAAATTAGCATGTTTAAAGTGATTTTCATGCTTCCATGGGCTCGGGAAGTTAATTAAATACCATTTGGAGGCATTTAATGTTCGAGCAAAAACGGCTGATTTTCGACAAAAGAGATAACACCCCCCCCATTACGTCATGCTTCAGAAATGTGGAAAATGGTCCGTTTTCAAATGTTTTATTTTTGAACGTCAGTTCACATTTGTAGGTGGATCATCAGTTTTAGAGCTAAAATTAGCATGTTTAAAGTGATTTTCATGCTTCCAGGGGCCCAAAACACAAGATTTATGGAATGGTTAAAAGTGCATGAAAATGGCCAATTTACTCACTCTGAGTTCTCGAAAAGGGTTTTTTCACCCCGGGAAGTTAATTAAATACCATTTGGAGGCATTTAATGTTCCAGCAAAAACGGCTGATTTTCAACAAAAGAGATAACACCCCCCATTACGTCATGCTTCAGAAATGTGGAAAATGGTCCGTTTTCAAATGTTTTATTTTTGAACGTCAGTTCACATTTGTAGGTGGATCATCAGTGTTAGAGCTAAAATTAGCATGTTTAAAGTGATTTTCATGCTTCCAGGGGCCCAAAACACAAGATTTATGGAATGGTTAAAAGTGCATGAAAATGGCCAATTTACTCACTCTGAGTTCTCAAAAAGGGTTTCTTCACCCCGGGAAGTTAATTAAATACCATTTGGAGGCATTTAATGTTCGAGCAAAAACAGCTGATTTTCGACAAAAGAGATAACACCCCCCCATTACGTCATGCTTCAGAAATGTGGAAAATGGTCCGTTTTCAAATGTTTTATTTTTGAACGTCAGTTCACATTTGTAGGTGTATCATCAGTGTTAGAGCTAAAATTAGCATGTTTAAAGTGATTTTCATGCTTCCAGGGGCCCAAAACACAAGATTTATGGAATGGTTAAAAGTGCATGAAAATGGCCAATTTACTCACTCTGAGTTCTCAAAAAGGGTTTCTTCACCCCGGGAAGTTAATTAAATACCATTTGGAGGCATTTAATGTTCGAGCAAAAACGGCTGATTTTCGACAAAAGAGATAACACCCCCCCATTACGTCATGCTTCAGAAATGTGGAAAATGGTCCGTTTTCAAATGTTTTATTTTTGAACGTCAGTTCACATTTGTAGGTGGATCATCAGTGTTAGAGCTAAAATTAGCATGTTTAAAGTGATTTTCATGCTTCCAGGGGCCCAAAACACAAGATTTATGGAATGGTTAAAAGTGCATGAAAATGGCCAATTTACTCACTCTGAGTTCTCAAAAAGGGTTTTTTCACCCCGGGAAGTTAATTAAATACCATTTGGAGGCATTTAATGTTCCAGCAAAAACGGCTGATTTTCAACAAAAGAGATAACACCCCCCATTACGTCATGCTTCAGAAATGTGGAAAATGGTCCGTTTTCAAATGTTTTATTTTTGAACGTCAGTTCACATTTGTAGGTGGATCATCAGTGTTAGAGCTAAAATTAGCATGTTTAAAGTGATTTTCATGCTTCCAGGGGCCCAAAACACAAGATTTATGGAATGGTTAAAAGTGCATGAAAATGGCCAATTTACTCACTCTGAGTTCTCAAAAAGGGTTTCTTCACCCCGGGAAGTTAATTAAATACCATTTGGAGGCATTTAATGTTCGAGCAAAAACAGCTGATTTTCGACAAAAGAGATAACACCCCCCCATTACGTCATGCTTCAGAAATGTGGAAAATGGTCCGTTTTCAAATGTTTTATTTTTGAACGTCAGTTCACATTTGTAGGTGGATCATCAGTGTTAGAGCTAAAATTAGCATGTTTAAAGTGATTTTCATGCTTCCAGGGGCCCAAAACACAAGATTTATGGAATGGTTAAAAGTGCATGAAAATGGCCAATTTACTCACTCTGAGTTCTCAACAAGGGTTTCTTCACCCCGGGAAGTTAATTAAATACCATTTGGAGGCATTTAATGTTCGAGCAAAAACGGCTGATTTTCGACAAAAGAGATAACACCCCCCCATTACGTCATGCTTCAGAAATGTGGAAAATGGTCCGTTTTCAAATGTTTTATTTTTGAACGTCAGTTCACATTTGTAGGTGGATCATCAGTGTTAGAGCTAAAATTAGCATGTTTAAAGTGATTTTCATGCTTCCAGGGGCTCGGGAAGTTAATTAAATACCATTTGGAGGCATTTAATGTTCGAGCAAAAACGGCTGATTTTCGACAAAAGAGATAACACCCCCCCATTACGTCATGCTTCAGAAATGTGGAAAATGGTCCATTTTCAAATGTTTTATTTTTGAACGTCAGTTCACATTTGTAGGTGGATCATCAGTGTTAGAGCTAAAATGAGCATGTTTAAAGTGATTTTCATGCTTCCAGGGGCTCGGGAAGTTAATTAAATTTCATTTGGAGGCATTTAATGTTCGAGCAAAAACGGCTGATTTTCGACAAAAGAGATAACACCCCCCATTACGTCATGCTTCAGAAATGTGGAAAATGGTCCGTTTTCAAATGTTTTATTTTTGAACGTCAGTTCACATTTGTAGGTGGATCATCAGTGTTAGATCTAAAATTAGCATGTTTAAAGTGATTTTCATGCTTCCAGGGGCCCAAAACACAAGATTTATGGAATGGTTAAAAGTGCATGAAAATGGCCAATTTACTCACTCTGAGTTCTCAAAAAGGGTTTCTTCACCCCGGGAAGTTAATTAAATACCATTTGGAGGCATTTAATGTTCGAGCAAAAACGGCTGATTTTCGACAAAAGAGATAACACCCCCCCATTACGTCATGCTTCAGAAATGTGGAAAATGGTCCGTTTTCAAATGTTTTATTTTTGAACGTCAGTTCACATTTGTAGGTGGATCATCAGTGTTAGAGCTAAAATTAGCATGTTTAAAGTGATTTTCATGCTTCCAGGGGCTCGGGAAGTTAATTAAATACCATTTGGAGGCATTTAATGTTCGAGCAAAAACGGCTGATTTTCGACAAAAGAGATAACACCCCCCCATTACGTCATGCTTCAGAAATGTGGAAAATGGTCCGTTTTCAAATGTTTTATTTTTGAACGTCAGTTCACATTTGTAGGTGGATCATCAGTGTTAGAGCTAAAATTAGCATGTTTAAAGTGATTTTCATGCTTTCAGGGGCCCAAAACACAAGATTTATGGAATGGTTAAAAGTGCATGAAAATGGCCAATTTACTCACTCTGAGTTCTCAAAAAGGGTTTCTTCACCCCGGGAAGTTAATTAAATACCATTTGGAGGCATTTAATGTTGCAGCAAAAACGGCTGATTTTCACAAAAGAGATAACACCCCCCCATTACGTCATGCTTCAGAAATGTGGAAAATGGTCCGTTTTCAAATGTTTTATTTTTGAACGTCAGTTCACATTTGTAGGTGGATCATCAGTGTTAGAGCTAAAATTAGCATGTTCAAAGTGATTTTCATGCTTCCAGGGGCCCAAAACACAAGATTTATGGAATGCTTAAAAGTGCATGAAAATGGCCAATTTACTCACTCTGAGTTCTCAAAAAGGGTTTCTTCACCCCGGGAAGTTAATTAAATACCAGTTGGAGGCATTTAATGTTCGAGCAAAAACGGCTGATTTTCGACAAAAGAGATAACACCCCCCCATTACGTCATGCTTCAGAAATGTGGAAAATGGTCCGTTTTCAAATGTTTTATTTTTGAACGTCAGTTCACATTTGTAGGTGGATCATCAGTGTTAGAGCTAAAATTAGCATGTTTAAAGTGATTTTCATGCTTCCAGGGGCCCAAAACACAAGATTTATGGAATGGGTAAAAGTGCATGAAAATGGCCAATTTACTCACTCTTAGTTCTCAAAAAGGGTTTATTCACCCCGGGAAGTTAATTAAATACCATTTGGAGGCATTTAATGTTCCAGCAAAAACGGCTGATTTTCGACAAAAGAGATAACACCCCCCCATTACGTCATGCTTCAGAAATGTGGAAAATGGTCCGTTTTCAAATGTTTTATTTTTGAACGTCGGTTCACATTTGTAGGTGGATCATCAGTGTTAGAGCTAAAATTAGCATGTTTAAAGTGATTTTCATGCTTCCAGGGGCCCAAAACACATGATTTATGGAATGGTTAAAAGTGCATGAAAATGGCCAATTTACTCACTCTGAGTTCTCAAAAAGGGTTTCTTCACCCCGGGAAGTTAATTAAATACCATTTGGAGGCATTTAATGTTCGAGCAAAAACGGCTGATTTTCGACAAAAGAGATAACACCCCCCCCCATTACGTCATGCTTCAGAAATGTGGAAAATGGTCCGTTTTCAAATGTTTTATTTTTGAACGTCAGTTCACATTTGTAGGTGGATCATCAGTGTTAGAACTAAAATTAGCATGTTTAAAGTGATTTTCATGCTTCCAGGGGCTCGGGAAGTTAATTAAATACCATTTGGAGGCATTTAATGTTCGAGCAAAAACGGCTGATTTTCGACAAAAGAGATAACACCCCCCCATTACGTCATGCTTCAGAAATGTGGAAAATGGTCCGTTTTCAAATGTTTTATTTTTGAACGTCAGTTCACATTTGTAGGTGGATCTTCAGTGTTAGAGCTAAAATTAGCATGTTTAAAGTGATTTTCATGCTTCCAGGGGCCCAAAACACAAGATTTATGGAATGGTTAAAAGTGCATGAAAATGGCCAATTTACTCACTCTGAGTTCTCAAAAAGGGTTTCTTCACCCCGGGAAGTTAATTAAATACCATTTGGAGGCATTTAATGTTCCAGCAAAAACGGCTGATTTTCGACAAAAGAGATAACACCCCCCCATTACGTCATGCTTCAGAAATGTGGAAAATGGTCCGTTTTCAAATGTTTTATTTTTGAACGTCGGTTCACATTTGGAGGTGGATCATCAGTGTTAGAGCTAAAATTAGCATGTTTAAAGTGATTTTCATGCTTCCAGGGGCCCAAAACACAAGATTTATGGAATGGTTAAAAGTGCATGAAAATGGCCAATTTACTCACTCTGAGTTCTCAAAAAGGGTTTCTTCACCCCGGGAAGTTAATTAAATACCATTTGGAGGCATTTAATGTTCCAGCAAAAACGGTTGATTTTTGACAAAAGAGATAACACCCCCCCCATTACGTCATGCTTCAGAAATGTGGAAAATGGTCCGTTTTCAAATGTTTTATTTTTGAACGTCAGTTCACATTTGTAGGTGGATCATCAGTGTTAGAGCTAAAATTAGCATGTTTAAAGTGATTTTCATGCTTCCAGGGGCTCAAAACACAAGATTTATGGAATGGTTAAAAGTGCATGAAAATGGCCAATTTACTCACTCTGAGTTCTTAAAAAGGGTTTCTTCACCCCGGGAAGTTAATTAAATACCATTTGGAGGCATTTAATGTTCGAGCAAAAACGGCTGATTTTCGACTAAAGAGATAACACCCCCCCATTACGTCATGCTTCAGAAATGTGGAAAATGGTCCGTTTTCAAATGTTTTATTTTTGAACGTCAGTTCACATTTGTAGGTGGATCATCAGTGTTAGAGCTAAAATTAGCATGTTTAAAGTGATTTTCATGCTTCCAGGGGCCCAAAACACAAGATTTATGGAATGGTTAAAAGTGCATGAAAATGGCCAATTTACTCACTCTGAGTTCTCAAAAAGGGTTTCTTCACCCCGGGAAGTTAATTAAATACCATTTGGAGGCATTTAATGTTCGAGCAAAAACGGCTGATTTTCGACAAAAGAGATTACACCCCCCCATTACGTCATGCTTCAGAAATGTGGAAAATGGTCCGTTTTCAAATGTTTTATTTTTGAACGTCAGTTCACATTTGTAGGTGGATCATCAGTGTTAGAGCTAAAATTAGCATGTTTAAAGTGATTTTCATGCTTCCAGGGGCCCAAGACACAAGATTTATGGAATGGTTAAAAGTGCATGAAAATGGCCAATTTACTCACTCTGAGTTCTCAAAAAGGGTTTCTTCACCCCGGGAAGTTAATTAAATACCATTTGGAGGCATTTAATGTTCGAGCAAAAACGGCTGATTTTCGACAAAAGAGATAATACCCCCCCATTACGTCATGCTTCAGAAATGTGGAAAATGGTCTGTTTTCAAATGTTTTATTTTTGAACGTCAGTTCACATTTGTAGGTGGATCATCAGTGTTAGAGCTAAAATTAGCATGTTTAAAGTGATTTTCATGCTTCCATGGGCTCGGGAAGTTAATTAAATACCATTTGGAGGCATTTAATGTTCGAGCAAAAACGGCTGATTTTCGACAAAAGAGATAACACCCCCCCATTACGTCATGCTTCAGAAATGTGGAAAATGGTCCGTTTTCAAATGTTTTATTTTTGAACGTCAGTTCACATTTGTAGGCGGATCATCAGTGTTAGAGCTAAAATTAGCATGTTTAAAGTGATTTTCATGCTTCCAGGGGCTCGGGAAGTTAATTAAATACCATTTGGAGGCATTTAATGTTCGAGCAAAAACGGCTGATTTTCGACAAAAGAGATAACACCCCCCCATTACGTCATGCTTCAGAAATGTGGAAAATGGTCCGTTTTCAAATGTTTTATTTTTGAACGTCAGTTCACATTTGTAGGTGGATCATCAGTGTTAGAGCTAAAATTAGCATGTTTAAAGTGATTTTCATGCTTCCAGGGGCCCAAAACACAAAATTTATGGAATGGTTAAAAGTGCATGAAAATGGCCAATTTACTCACTCTGAGTTCTCAAAAAGGGTTTTTTCACCCCGGGAAGTTAATTAAATACCATTTGGAGGCATTTAATGTTCCAGCAAAAACGGCTGATTTTCAACAAAAGAGATAACACCCCCCATTACGTCATGCTTCAGAAATGTGGAAAATGGTCCGTTTTCAAATGTTTTATTTTTGAACGTCAGTTCACATTTGTAGGTGGATCATCAGTGTTAGAGCTAAAATTAGCATGTTTAAAGTGATTTTCATGCTTCCAGGGGCCCAAAACACAAGATTTATGGAATGGTTAAAAGTGCATGAAAATGGCCAATTTACTCACTCTGAGTTCTCAAAAAGGGTTTCTTCACCCCGGGAAGTTAATTAAATACCATTTGGAGGCATTTAATGTTCGAGCAAAAACAGCTGATTTTCGACAAAAGAGATAACACCCCCCCATTACGTCATGCTTCAGAAATGTGGAAAATGGTCCGTTTTCAAATGTTTTATTTTTGAACGTCAGTTCACATTTGTAGGTGGATCATCAGTGTTAGAGCTAAAATTAGCATGTTTAAAGTGATTTTCATGCTTCCAGGGGCCCAAAACACAAGATTTATGGAATGGTTAAAAGTGCATGAAAATGGCCAATTTACTCACTCTGAGTTCTCAAAAAGGGTTTCTTCACCCCGGGAAGTTAATTAAATACCATTTGGAGGCATTTAATGTTCGAGCAAAAACGGCTGATTTTCGACAAAAGAGATAACACCCCCCCATTACGTCATGCTTCAGAAATGTGGAAAATGGTCCGTTTTCAAATGTTTTATTTTTGAACGTCAGTTCACATTTGTAGGTGGATCATCAGTGTTAGAGCTAAAATTAGCATGTTTAAAGTGATTTTCATGCTTCCAGGGGCTCGGGAAGTTAATTAAATACCATTTGGAGGCATTTAATGTTCGAGCAAAAACGGCTGATTTTCGACAAAAGAGATAACACCCCCCCATTACGTCATGCTTCAGAAATGTGGAAAATGGTCCGTTTTCAAATGTTTTATTTTTGAACGTCAGTTCACATTTGTAGGTGGATCATCAGTGTTAGAGCTAAAATTAGCATGTTTAAAGTGATTTTCATGCTTCCAGGGGCCCAAAACACAAGATTTATGGAATGCTTAAAAGTGCATGAAAATGGCCAATTTACCCACTCTGAGTTCTCAAAAAGGGTTTCTTCACCCCGGGAAGTTAATTAAATACCATTTGGAGGCATTTAATGTTCGAGCAAAAACGGCTGATTTTCGACAAAAGAGATAACACCCCCCCATTACGTCATGCTTCAGAAATGTGGAAAATGGTCCGTTTTCAAATGTTTTATTTTTGAACGTCAGTTCACATTTGTAGGTGGATCATCAGTGTTAGAGCTAAAATTAGCATGTTTAAAGTGATTTTCATGCTTCCAGGGGCTCGGGAAGTTAATTAAATACCATTTGGAGGCATTTAATGTTCGAGCAAAAACGGCTGATTTTCGACAAAAGAGATAACACCAACCCATTACGTCATGCTTCAGAAATGTGGAAAATGGTCCGTTTTCAAATGTTTTATTTTTGAACGTCAGTTCACATTTGTAGGTGGATCATCAGTGTTAGAGCTAAAATTAGCATGTTCAAAGTGATTTTCATGCTTCCAGGGGCCCAAAACACAAGATTTATGGAATGCTTAAAAGTGCATGAAAATGGCCAATTTACTCACTCTGAGTTCTCAAAAAGGGTTTCTTCACCCCGGGAAGTTAATTAAATACCATTTGGAGGCATTTAATGTTCGAGCAAAAACGGCTGATTTTCGACAAAAGAGATAACACCCCCCCATTACGTCATGCTTCAGAAATGTGGAAAATGGTCCGTTTTCAAATGTTTTATTTTTGAACGTCAGTTCACATTTGTAGGTGGATCATCAGTGTTAGAGCTAAAATTAGCATGTTTAAAGTGATTTTCATGCTTCCAGGGGCCCAAAACACAAGATTTATGGAATGGTTAAAAGTGCATGAAAATGGCCAATTTACTCACTCTTAGTTCTCAAAAAGGGTTTATTCACCCCGGGAAGTTAATTAAATACCATTTGGAGGCATTTAATGTTCCAGCAAAAACGGCTGATTTTCGACAAAAGAGATAACACCCCCCCATTACGTCATGCTTCAGAAATGTGTAAAATGGTCCGTTTTCAAATGTTTTATTTTTGAACGTCGGTTCACATTTGTAGGTGGATCATCAGTGTTAGAGCTAAAATTAGCATGTTTAAAGTGATTTTCATGCTTCCAGGGGCCCAAAACACATGATTTATGGAATGGTTAAAAGTGCATGAAAATGGCCAATTTACTCACTCTGAGTTCTCAAAAAGGGTTTCTTCACCCCGGGAAGTTAATTAAATACCATTTGGAGGCATTTAATGTTCGAGCAAAAACGGCTGATTTTCGACAAAAGAGATAACACCCCCCCATTACGTCATGCTTCAGAAATGTGGAAAATGGTCCGTTTTCAAATGTTTTATTTTTGAACGTCAGTTCACATTTGTAGGTGGATCATCAGTGTTAGAGCTAAAATTAGCATGTTTAAAGTGATTTTCATGCTTCCTTGGGCCCAAAACACAAGATTTATGGAATGGTTAAAAGTGCATGAAAATGGCCAATTTACTCACTCTGAGTTCTCAAAAAGGGTTTCTTCACCCCGGGAAGTTAATTAAATACCATTTGGAGGCATTTAATGTTCGAGCAAAAACGGCTGATTTTCGACAAAAGAGATAACACCCCCCCATTACGTCATGCTTCAGAAATGTGGAAAATGGTCCGTTTTCAAATGTTTTATTTTTGAACGTCAGTTCACATTTGTAGGTGGATCATCAGTGTTAGAGCTAAAATTAGCATGTTTAAAGTGATTTTCATGCTTCCAGGGGCCCAAAACACAAGATTTATGGAATGGTTAAAAGTGCATGAAAATGGCCAATTTACTCACTCTGAGTTCTCAAAAAGGGTTTCTTCACCCGGGAAGTTAATTAAATACCATTTGGAGGCATTTAATGTTCGAGCAAAAACGGCTGATTTTCGACAAAAGAGATAACACCCCCCCATTACGTCATGCTTCAGAAATGTGGAAAATGGTCCGTTTTCAAATGTTTTATTTTTGAACGTCAGTTCACATTTGTAGGTGGATCATCAGTGTTAGAGCTAAAATTAGCATGTTTAAAGTGATTTTCATGCTTCCAGGGGCCCAAAACACAAGATTTATGGAATGGTTAAAAGTGCATGAAAATGGCCAATTTACTCACTCTGAGTTCTCAAAAAGGGTTTCTTCACCCCGGGAAGTTAATTAAATACCATTTGGAGGCATTTAATGTTCGAGCAAAAACGGCTGATTTTCGACAAAAGAGATAACACCCCCCCATTACGTCATGCTTCAGAAATGTGGAAAATGGTCCGTTTTCAAATGTTTTATTTTTGAACGTCAGTTCACATTTGTAGGTGGATCATCAGTGTTAGAGCTAAAATTAGCATGTTTAAAGTGATTTTCATGCTTCCAGGGGCTCGGGAAGTTAATTAAATACCATTTGGAGGCATTTAATGTTCGAGCAAAAACGGCTGATTTTCGACAAAAGAGATAACACCCCCCCATTACGTCATGCTTCAGAAATGTGGAAAATGGTCCGTTTTCAAATGTTTTATTTTTGAACGTCAGTTCACATTTGTAGGTGGATCATCAGTGTTAGAGCTAAAATTAGCATGTTTAAAGTGATTTTCATGCTTCCAGGGGCCCAAAACACAAGATTTATGGAATGCTTAAAAGTGCATGAAAATGGCCAATTTACCCACTCTGAGTTCTCAAAAAGGGTTTCTTCACCCCGGGAAGTTAATTAAATACCATTTGGAGGCATTTAATGTTCGAGCAAAAACGGCTGATTTTCGACAAAAGAGATAACACCCCCCCATTACGTCATGCTTCAGAAATGTGGAAAATGGTCCGTTTTCAAATGTTTTATTTTTGAACGTCAGTTCACATTTGTAGGTGGATCATCAGTGTTAGAGCTAAAATTAGCATGTTTAAAGTGATTTTCATGCTTCCAGGGGCTCGGGAAGTTAATTAAATACCATTTGGAGGCATTTAATGTTCGAGCAAAAACGGCTGATTTTCGACAAAAGAGATAACACCAACCCATTACGTCATGCTTCAGAAATGTGGAAAATGGTCCGTTTTCAAATGTTTTATTTTTGAACGTCAGTTCACATTTGTAGGTGGATCATCAGTGTTAGAGCTAAAATTAGCATGTTTAAAGTGATTTTCATGCTTCCAGGGGCCCAAAACACAAGATTTATGGAATGGTTAAAAGTGCATGAAAATGGCCAATTTACTCACTCTGAGTTCTCAAAAAGGGTTTCTTCACCCCGGGAAGTTAATTAAATACCATTTGGAGGCATTTAATGTTGCAGCAAAAACGGCTGATTTTCGACAAAAGAGATAACACCCCCCCATTACGTCATGCTTCAGAAATGTGGAAAATGGTCCGTTTTCAAATGTTTTATTTTTGAACGTCAGTTCACATTTGTAGGTGGATCATCAGTGTTAGAGCTAAAATTAGCATGTTCAAAGTGATTTTCATGCTTCCAGGGGCCCAAAACACAAGATTTATGGAATGCTTAAAAGTGCATGAAAATGGCCAATTTACTCACTCTGAGTTCTCAAAAAGGGTTTCTTCACCCCGGGAAGTTAATTAAATACCATTTGGAGGCATTTAATGTTCGAGCAAAAACGGCTGATTTTCGACAAAAGAGATAACACCCCCCCATTACGTCATGCTTCAGAAATGTGGAAAATGGTCCGTTTTCAAATGTTTTATTTTTGAACGTCAGTTCACATTTGTAGGTGGATCATCAGTGTTAGAGCTAAAATTAGCATGTTTAAAGTTATTTTCATGCTTCCAGGGGCCCAAAACACAAGATTTATGGAATGGTTAAAAGTGCATGAAAATGGCCAATTTACTCACTCTTAGTTCTCAAAAAGGGTTTATTCACCCCGGGAAGTTAATTAAATACCATTTGGAGGCATTTAATGTTCCAGCAAAAACGGCTGATTTTCGACAAAAGAGATAACACCCCCCCATTACGTCATGCTTCAGAAATGTGGAAAATGGTCCGTTTTCAAATGTTTTATTTTTGAACGTCGGTTCACATTTGTAGGTGGATCATCAGTGTTAGAGCTAAAATTAGCATGTTTAAAGTGATTTTCATGCTTCCAGGGGCCCAAAACACATGATTTATGGAATGGTTAAAAGTGCATGAAAATGGCCAATTTACTCACTCTGAGTTCTCAAAAAGGGTTTCTTCACCCCGGGAAGTTAATTAAATACCATTTGGAGGCATTTAATGTTCGAGCAAAAACGGCTGATTTTCGACAAAAGAGATAACACCCCCCCCCATTACGTCATGCTTCAGAAATGTGGAAAATGGTCCGTTTTCAAATGTTTTATTTTTGAACGTCAGTTCACATTTGTAGGTGGATCATCAGTGTTAGAGCTAAAATTAGCATGTTCAAAGTGATTTTCATGCTTCCAGGGGCCCAAAACACAAGATTTATGGAATGCTGAAAAGTGCATGAAAATGGCCAATTTACCCACTCTGAGTTCTCAAAAAGGGTTTCTTCACCCCGGGAAGTTAATTAAATACCATTTGGAGGCATTTAATGTTCGAGCAAAAACGGCTGATTTTCGACAAAAGAGATAACACCCCCCCATTACGTCATGCTTCAGAAATGTGGAAAATGGTCCGTTTTCAAATGTTTTATTTTTGAACGTCAGTTCACATTTGTAGGTGGATCATCAGTGTTAGAGCTAAAATTAGCATGTTTAAAGTGATTTTCATGCTTCCAGGGGCTCGGGAAGTTAATTAAATACCATTTGGAGGCATTTAATGTTCGAGCAAAAACGGCTGATTTTCGACAAAAGAGATAACACCAACCCATTACGTCATGCTTCAGAAATGTGGAAAATGGTCCGTTTTTAAATGTTTTATTTTTGAACGTCAGTTCACATTTGTAGGTGGATCATCAGTGTTAGAGCTAAAATTAGCATGTTTAAAGTGATTTTCATGCTTCCAGGGGCCCAAAACACAAGATTTATGGAATGGTTAAAAGTGCATGAAAATGGCCAATTTACTCACTCTGAGTTCTCAAAAAGGGTTTCTTCACCCCGGGAAGTTAATTAAATACCATTTGGAGGCATTTAATGTTGCAGCAAAAACGGCTGATTTTCGACAAAAGAGATAACACCCCCCCATTACGTCATGCTTCAGAAATGTGGAAAATGGTCCGTTTTCAAATGTTTTATTTTTGAACGTCAGTTCACATTTGTAGGTGGATCATCAGTGTTAGAGCTAAAATTAGCATGTTCAAAGTGATTTTCATGCTTCCAGGGGCCCAAAACACAAGATTTATGGAATGCTTAAAAGTGCATGAAAATGGCCAATTTACTCACTCTGAGTTCTCAAAAAGGGTTTCTTCACCCCGGGAAGTTAATTAAATACCATTTGGAGGCATTTAATGTTCGAGCAAAAACGGCTGATTTTCGACAAAAGAGATAACACCCCCCCATTACGTCATGCTTCAGAAATGTGGAAAATGGTCCGTTTTCAAATGTTTTATTTTTGAACGTCAGTTCACATTTGTAGGTGGATCATCAGTGTTAGAGCTAAAATTAGCATGTTTAAAGTTATTTTCATGCTTCCAGGGGCCCAAAACACAAGATTTATGGAATGGTTAAAAGTGCATGAAAATGGCCAATTTACTCACTCTTAGTTCTCAAAAAGGGTTTATTCACCCCGGGAAGTTAATTAAATACCATTTGGAGGCATTTAATGTTCCAGCAAAAACGGCTGATTTTCGACAAAAGAGATAACACCCCCCCATTACGTCATGCTTCAGAAATGTGGAAAATGGTCCGTTTTCAAATGTTTTATTTTTGAACGTCGGTTCACATTTGTAGGTGGATCATCAGTGTTAGAGCTAAAATTAGCATGTTTAAAGTGATTTTCATGCTTCCAGGGGCCCAAAACACATGATTTATGGAATGGTTAAAAGTGCATGAAAATGGCCAATTTACTCACTCTGAGTTCTCAAAAAGGGTTTCTTCACCCCGGGAAGTTAATTAAATACCATTTGGAGGCATTTAATGTTCGAGCAAAAACGGCTGATTTTCGACAAAAGAGATAACACCCCCCCCCATTACGTCATGCTTCAGAAATGTGGAAAATGGTCCGTTTTCAAATGTTTTATTTTTGAACGTCAGTTCACATTTGTAGGTGGATCATCAGTGTTAGAGCTAAAATTAGCATGTTCAAAGTGATTTTCATGCTTCCAGGGGCCCAAAACACAAGATTTATGGAATGCTTAAAAGTGCATGAAAATGGCCAATTTACTCACTCTGAGTTCTCAAAAAGGGTTTCTTCACCCCGGGAAGTTAATTAAATACCATTTGGAGGCATTTAATGTTCGAGCAAAAACGGCTGATTTTCGACAAAAGAGATAACACCCCCCCATTACGTCATGCTTCAGAAATGTGGAAAATGGTCCGTTTTCAAATGTTTTATTTTTGAACGTAAGTTCACATTTGTAGGTGGATCATCAGTGTTAGAGCTAAAATTAGCATGTTTAAAGTGATTTTCATGCTTCCAGGGGCCCAAAACACAAGATTTATGGAATGGTTAAAAGTGCATGAAAATGGCCAATTTACTCACTCTGAGTTCTCAAAAAGGGTTTCTTCACCCGGGAAGTTAATTAAATACCATTTGGAGGCATTTAATGTTCGAGCAAAAACGGCTGATTTTCGACAAAAGAGATAACACCCCCCCATTACGTCATGCTTCAGAAATGTGGAAAATGGTCCGTTTTCAAATGTTTTATTTTTGAACGTCAGTTCACATTTGTAGGTGGATCATCAGTGTTAGAGCTAAAATTAGCATGTTTAAAGTGATTTTCATGCTTCCAGGGGCCCAAAACACAAGATTTATGGAATGGTTAAAAGTGCATGAAAATGGCCAATTTACTCACTCTGAGTTCTCAAAAAGGGTTTCTTCACCCCGGGAAGTTAATTAAATACCATTTGGAGGCATTTAATGTTGCAGCAAAAACGGCTGATTTTCGACAAAAGAGATAACACCCCCCCATTACGTCATGCTTCAGAAATGTGGAAAATGGTCCGTTTTCAAATGTTTTATTTTTGAACGTCAGTTCACATTTGTAGGTGGATCATCGGTGTTAGAGCTAAAATTAGCATGTTCAAAGTGATTTTCATGCTTCCAGGGGCCCAAAACACAAGATTTATGGAATGCTTAAAAGTGCATGAAAATGGCCAATTTACTCACTCTGAGTTCTCAAAAAGGGTTTCTTCACCCCGGGAAGTTAATTAAATACCATTTGGAGGCATTTAATGTTCGAGCAAAAACGGCTGATTTTCGACAAAAGAGATAACACCCCCCCATTACGTCATGCTTCAGAAATGTGGAAAATGGTCCGTTTTCAAATGTTTTATTTTTGAACGTCAGTTCACATTTGTAGGTGGATCATCAGTGTTAGAGCTAAAATTAGCATGTTTAAAGTGATTTTCATGCTTCCAGGGGCCCAAAACACAAGATTTATGGAATGGTTAAAAGTGCATGAAAATGGCCAATTTACTCACTCTGAGTTCTCAAAAAGGGTTTCTTCACCCCGGGAAGTTAATTAAATACCATTTGGAGGCATTTAATGTTCGAGCAAAAACGGCTGATTTTCGACAAAAGAGATAACACCCCCCCATTACGTCATGCTTCAGAAATGTGGAAAATGGTCCGTTTTCAAATGTTTTATTTTTGAACGTCAGTTCACATTTGTAGGTGGATCATCAGTGTTAGAGCTAAAATTAGCATGTTTAAAGTGATTTTCATGCTTCCTTGGGCCCAAAACACAAGATTTATGGAATGGTTAAAAGTGCATGAAAATGGCCAATTTACTCACTCTGAGTTCTCAAAAAGGGTTTCTTCACCCCGGGAAGTTAATTAAATACCATTTGAAGGCATTTAATGTTCGAGCAAAAACGGCTGATTTTCGACAAAAGAGATAACACCCCCCCATTACGTCATGCTTCAGAAATGTGGAAAATGGTCCGTTTTCAAATGTTTTATTTTTGAACGTCAGTTCACATTTGTAGGTGGATCATCAGTGTTAGAGCTAAAATTAGCATGTTTAAAGTGATTTTCATGCTTCCAGGGGCCCAAAACACAAGATTTATGGAATGGTTAAAAGTGCATGAAAATGGCCAATTTACTCACTCTGAGTTCTCAAAAAGGGTTTCTTCACCCGGGAAGTTAATTAAATACCATTTGGAGGCATTTAATGTTTGAGCAAAAACGGCTGATTTTCGACAAAAGAGATAACACCCCCCCATTACGTCATGCCTCAGAAATGTGGAAAATGGTCCGTTTTCAAATGTTTTATTTTTGAACGTCAGTTCACATTTGTAGGTGGATCATCAGTGTTAGAGCTAAAATTAGCATGTTTAAAGTGATTTTCATGCTTCCAGGGGCCCAAAACACAAGATTTATGGAATGGTTAAAAGTGCATGAAAATGGCCAATTTACTCACTCTGAGTTCTCAAAAAGGGTTTCTTCACCCCGGGAAGTTAATTAAATACCATTTGGAGGCATTTAATGTTCGAGCAAAAACGGCTGATTTTCGACAAAAGAGATAACACCCCCCCATTACGTCATGCTTCAGAAATGTGGAAAATGGTCCGTTTTCAAATGTTTTATTTTTGAACGTCAGTTCACATTTGTAGGTGGATCATCAGTGTTAGAGCTAAAATTAGCATGTTTAAAGTGATTTTCATGCTTCCAGGGGCTCGGGAAGTGAAATAAATACCATTTGGAGGCATTTAATGTTCGAGCAAAAACGGCTGATTTTCGACAAAAGAGATAACACCCCCCCATTACGTCATGCTTCAGAAATGTGGAAAATGGTCCGTTTTCAAATGTTTTATTTTTGAACGTCAGTTCACATTTGTAGGTGGATCATCAGTGTTAGAGCTAAAATTAGCATGTTTAAAGTGATTTTCATGCTTCCAGGGGCTCGGGAAGTTAATTAAATACCATTTGGAGGCATTTAATGTTCGAGCAAAAACGGCTGATTTTCGACAAAAGAGATAACACCCCCCATTACGTCATGCTTCAGAAATGTGGAAAATGGTCCGTTTTCAAATGTTTTATTTTTGAACGTCAATTCACATTTGTAGGTGGATCATCAGTGTTAGAGCTAAAATTAGCATGTTTAAAGTGATTTTCATGCTTCCAGGGGCTCGGGAAGTTAATTAAATACCATTTGGAGGCATTTAATGTTGCAGCAAAAACGGCTGATTTTCGACAAAAGAGATAACACCCCCCCATTACGTCATGCTTCAGAAATGTGGAAAATGGTCCGTTTTCAAATGTTTTATTTTTGAACGTCAGTTCACATTTGTAGGTGGATCATCAGTGTTAGAGCTAAAATTAGCATGTTCAAAGTGATTTTCATGCTTCCAGGGGCCCAAAACACAAGATTTATGGAATGCTTAAAAGTGCATGAAAATGGCCAATTTACTCACTCTGAGTTCTCAAAAAGGGTTTCTTCACCCCGGGAAGTTAATTAAATACCATTTGGAGGCATTTAATGTTCGAGCAAAAACGGCTGATTTTCGACAAAAGAGATAACACCCCCCCATTACGTCATGCTTCAGAAATGTGGAAAATGGTCCGTTTTCAAATGTTTTATTTTTGAACGTCAGTTCACATTTGTAGGTGGATCATCAGTGTTAGAGCTAAAATTAGCATGTTTAAAGTGATTTTCATGCTTCCAGGGGCCCAAAACACAAGATTTATGGAATGGTTAAAAGTGCATGAAAATGGCCAATTTACTCACTCTGAGTTCTCAAAAAGGGTTTCTTCACCCCGGGAAGTTAATTAAATACCATTTGGAGGCATTTAATGTTCGAGCAAAAACGGCTGATTTTCGACAAAAGAGATAACACCCCCCCATTACGTCATGCTTCAGAAATGTGGAAAATGGTCCGTTTTCAAATGTTTTATTTTTGAACGTCAGTTCACATTTGTAGGTGGATCATCAGTGTTAGAGCTAAAATTAGCATGTTTAAAGTGATTTTCATGCTTCCTTGGGCCCAAAACACAAGATTTATGGAATGGTTAAAAGTGCATGAAAATGGCCAATTTACTCACTCTGAGTTCTCAAAAAGGGTTTCTTCACCCCGGGAAGTTAATTAAATACCATTTGAAGGCATTTAATGTTCGAGCAAAAACGGCTGATTTTCGACAAAAGAGATAACACCCCCCCATTACGTCATGCTTCAGAAATGTGGAAAATGGTCCGTTTTCAAATGTTTTATTTTTGAACGTCAGTTCACATTTGTAGGTGGATCATCAGTGTTAGAGCTAAAATTAGCATGTTTAAAGTGATTTTCATGCTTCCAGGGGCTCGGGAAGTGAAATAAATACCATTTGGAGGCATTTAATGTTCGAGCAAAAACGGCTGATTTTCGACAAAAGAGATAACACCCCCCCATTACGTCATGCTTCAGAAATGTGGAAAATGGTCCGTTTTCAAATGTTTTATTTTTGAACGTCAGTTCACATTTGTAGGTGGATCATCAGTGTTAGAGCTAAAATTAGCATGTTTAAAGTGATTTTCATGCTTCCAGGGGCTCGGGAAGTTAATTAAATACCATTTGGAGGCATTTAATGTTCGAGCAAAAACGGCTGATTTTCGACAAAAGAGATAACACCCCCCATTACGTCATGCTTCAGAAATGTGGAAAATGGTCCGTTTTCAAATGTTTTATTTTTGAACGTCAATTCACATTTGTAGGTGGATCATCAGTGTTAGAGCTAAAATTAGCATGTTTAAAGTGATTTTCATGCTTCCAGGGGCTCGGGAAGTTAATTAAATACCATTTGGAGGCATTTAATGTTCGAGCAAAAACGGCTGATTTTCGACAAAAGAGATAACACCCCCCATTACGTCATGCTTCAGAAATGTGGAAAATGGTCCGTTTTCAAATGTTTTATTTTTGAACGTCAGTTCACATTTGTAGGTGGATCATCAGTGTTAGAGCTAAAATTAGCATGTTTAAAGTGATTTTCATGCTTCCAGGGGCTCGGGAAGTTAATTAAATACCATTTGGAGGCATTTAATGTTCGAGCAAAAACGACAGATTTTCGACAAAAGAGATAACACCCCCCCATTACGTCATGCTTCAGAAATGTGGAAAATGGTCCGTTTTCAAATGTTTTATTTTTGAACGTCAGTTCACATTTGTAGGTGGATCATCAGTGTTAGAGCTAAAATTAGCATGTTTAAAGTGATTTTCATGCTTCCAGGGGCTCGGGAAGTGAAATAAATACCATTTGGAGGCATTTAATGTTCGAGCAAAAACGGCTGATTTTCGACAAAAGAGATAACACCCCCCATTACGTCATGCTTCAGAAATGTGGAAAATGGTCCGTTTTCAAATGTTTTATTTTTGAACGTCAGTTCACATTTGTAGGTGGATCATCAGTGTTAGAACTAAAATTAGCATGTTTAAAGTGATTTTCATGCTTCCAGGGGCTCGGGAAGTTAATTAAATACCATTTGGAGGCATTTAATGTTCGAGCAAAAACGGCTGATTTTCGACAAAAGAGATAACACCCCCCCATTACGTCATGCTTCAGAAATGTGGAAAATGGTCCGTTTTCAAATGTTTTATTTTTGAACGTCAGTTCACATTTGTAGGTGGATCATCAGTGTTAGAGCTAAAATTAGCATGTTTAAAGTGATTTTCATGCTTCCAGGGGCCCAAAACACAAGATTTATGGAATGGTTAAAAGTGCATGAAAATGGCCAATTTACTCACTCTGAGTTCTCAAAAAGGGTTTCTTCACCCCGGGAAGTTAATTAAATACCATTTGGAGGCATTTAATGTTCCAGCAAAAACGGCTGATTTTCGACAAAAGAGATAACACCCCCCCATTACGTCATGCTTCAGAAATGTGGAAAATGGTCCGTTTTCAAATGTTTTATTTTTGAACGTCGGTTCACATTTGTAGGTGGATCATCAGTGTTAGAGCTAAAATTAGCATGTTTAAAGTGATTTTCATGCTTCCAGGGGCCCAAAACACATGATTTATGGAATGGTTAAAAGTGCATGAAAATGGCCAATTTACTCACTCTGAGTTCTCAAAAAGGGTTTCTTCACCCCGGGTAGTTAATTAAATACCATTTGGAGGCATTTAATGTTCGAGCAAAAACGGCTGATTTTCGACAAAAGAGATAACACCCCCCCATTACGTCATGCTTCAGAAATGTGGAAAATGGTCCGTTTTCAAATGTTTTATTTTTGAACGTCAGTTCACATTTGTAGGTGGATCATCAGTGTTAGAGCTAAAATTAGCATGTTTAAAGTGATTTTCATGCTTCCAGGGGCCCAAAACACAAGATTTATGGAATGGTTAAAAGTGCATGAAAATGGCCAATTTACTCACTCTGAGTTCTCAAAAAGGGTTTCTTCACCCCGGGAAGTTAATTAAATACCATTTGGAGGCATTTAATGTTCGAGCAAAAACGGCTGATTTTCGACAAAAGAGATAACACCCCCCCATTACGTCATGCTTCAGAAATGTGGAAAATGGTCCGTTTTCAAATGTTTTATTTTTGAACGTCAGTTCACATTTGTAGGTGGATCATCAGTGTTAGAGCTAAAATTAGCATGTTTAAAGTGATTTTCATGCTTCCAGTGGCCCAAAACAGAAGATTTATGGAATGGTTAAAAGTGCATGAAAATGGCCAATTTACTCACTCTGAGTTCTCAAAAAGGGTTTCTTCACCCCGGGAAGTTAATTAAATACCATTTGGAGGCATTTAATGTTCGAGCAAAAACGGCTGATTTTCGACAAAAGAGATAACACCCCCCCATTACGTCATGCTTCAGAAATGTGGAAAATGGTCCGTTTTCAAATGTTTTATTTTTGAACGTCAGTTCACATTTGTAGGTGGATCATCAGTGTTAGAGCTAAAATTAGCATGTTTAAAGTGATTTTCATGCTTCCAGGGGCTCGGGAAGTGAAATAAATACCATTTGGAGGCATTTAATGTTCGAGCAAAAACGGCTGATTTTCGACAAAAGAGATAACACCCCCCCATTACGTCATGCTTCAGAAATGTGGAAAATGGTCCGTTTTCAAATGTTTTATTTTTGAACGTCAGTTCACATTTGTAGGTGGATCATCAGTGTTAGAGCTAAAATTAGCATGTTTAAAGTGATTTTCATGCTTCCAGGGGCTCGGGAAGTTAATTAAATACCATTTGGAGGCATTTAATGTTCGAGCAAAAACGGCTGATTTTCGACAAAAGAGATAACACCCCCCCATTACGTCATGCTTCAGAAATGTGGAAAATGGTCCGTTTTCAAATGTTTTATTTTTGAACGTCAGTTCACATTTGTAGGTGGATCATCAGTGTTAGAGCTAAAATTAGCATGTTTAAAGTGATTTTCATGCTTCCAGGGGCTCGGGAAGTGAAATAAATACCATTTGGAGGCATTTAATGTTCGAGCAAAAACGGCTGATTTTCGACAAAAGAGATAACACCCCCCATTACGTCATGCTTCAGAAATGTGGAAAATGGTCCGTTTTCAAATGTTTTATTTTTGAACGTCAGTTCACATTTGTAGGTGGATCATCAGTGTTAGAACTAAAATTAGCATGTTTAAAGTGATTTTCATGCTTTCAGGGGCTCGGGAAGTTAATTAAATACCATTTGGAGGCATTTAATGTTCGAGCAAAAATGGCTGATTTTCGACAAAAGAGATAACACCCCCCCATTACGTCATGCTTCAGAAATGTGGAAAATGGTCCGTTTTCAAATGTTTTATTTTTGAACGTCAATTCACATTTGTAGGTGGATCATCAGTGTTAGAGCTAAAATTAGCATGTTTAAAGTGATTTTCATGCTTCCAGGGGCCCAAAACACAAGATTTATGGAATGGTTAAAAGTGCATGAAAATGGCCAATTTACTCACTCTGAGTTCTCAAAAAGGGTTTCTTCACCCCGGGAAGTTAATTAAATACCATTTGGAGGCATTTAATGTTCCAGCAAAAACGGCTGATTTTCGACAAAAGAGATAACACCCCCCCATTACGTCATGCTTCAGAAATGTGGAAAATGGTCCGTTTTCAAATGTTTTATTTTTGAACGTCGGTTCACATTTGGAGGTGGATCATCAGTGTTAGAGCTAAAATTAGCATGTTTAAAGTGATTTTCATGCTTCCAGGGGCCCAAAACACAAGATTTATGGAATGGTTAAAAGTGCATGAAAATGGCCAATTTACTCACTCTGAGTTCTCAAAAAGGGTTTCTTCACCCCGGGAAGTTAATTAAATACCATTTGGAGGCATTTAATGTTCCAGCAAAAACGGTTGATTTTTGACAAAAGAGATAACACCCCCCCCCATTACGTCATGCTTCAGAAATGTGGAAAATGGTCCGTTTTCAAATGTTTTATTTTTGAACGTCAGTTCACATTTGTAGGTGGATCATCAGTGTTAGAGCTAAAATTAGCATGTTTAAAGTGATTTTCATGCTTCCAGGGGCTCAAAACACAAGATTTATGGAATGGTTAAAAGTGCATGAAAATGGCCAATTTACTCACTCTGAGTTCTCAAAAAGGGTTTCTTCACCCCGGGAAGTTAATTAAATACCATTTGGAGGCATTTAATGTTCGAGCAAAAACGGCTGATTTTCGACAAAAGAGATAATACCCCCCCATTACGTCATGCTTCAGAAATGTGGAAAATGGTCTGTTTTCAAATGTTTTATTTTTGAACGTCAGTTCACATTTGTAGGTGGATCATCAGTGTTAGAGCTAAAATTAGCATGTTTAAAGTGATTTTCATGCTTCCATGGGCTCGGGAAGTTAATTAAATACCATTTGGAGGCATTTAATGTTCGAGCAAAAACGGCTGATTTTCGACAAAAGAGATAACACCCCCCCATTACGTCATGCTTCAGAAATGTGGAAAATGGTCCGTTTTCAAATGTTTTATTTTTGAACGTCAGTTCACATTTGTAGGTGGATCATCAGTGTTAGAGCTAAAATTAGCATGTTTAAAGTGATTTTCATGCTTCCAGGGGCCCAAAACACAAGATTTATGGAATGGTTAAAAGTGCATGAAAATGGCCAATTTACTCACTCTGAGTTCTCAAAAAGGGTTTTTTCACCCCGGGAAGTTAATTAAATACCATTTGGAGGCATTTAATGTTCCAGCAAAAACGGCTGATTTTCAACAAAAGAGATAACACCCCCCATTACGTCATGCTTCAGAAATGTGGAAAATGGTCCGTTTTCAAATGTTTTATTTTTGAACGTCAGTTCACATTTGTAGGTGGATCATCAGTGTTAGAGCTAAAATTAGCATGTTTAAAGTGATTTTCATGCTTCCAGGGGCCCAAAACACAAGATTTATGGAATGGTTAAAAGTGCATGAAAATGGCCAATTTACTCACTCTGAGTTCTCAAAAAGGGTTTCTTCACCCCGGGAAGTTAATTAAATACCATTTGGAGGCATTTAATGTTCGAGCAAAAACGGCTGATTTTCGACAAAAGAGATAACACCCCCCCATTACGTCATGCTTCAGAAATGTGGAAAATGGTCCGTTTTCAAATGTTTTATTTTTGAACGTCAGTTCACATTTGTAGGTGGATCATCAGTGTTAGAGCTAAAATTAGCATGTTTAAAGTGATTTTCATGCTTCCAGGGGCTCGGGAAGTTAATTAAATACCATTTGGAGGCATTTAATGTTCGAGCAAAAACGGCTGATTTTCGACAAAAGAGATAACACCCCCCCATTACGTCATGCTTCAGAAATGTGGAAAATGGTCCGTTTTCAAATGTTTTATTTTTGAACGTCAGTTCACATTTGTAGGTGGATCATCAGTGTTAGAGCTAAAATTAGCATGTTTAAAGTGATTTTCATGCTTCCAGGGGCTCGGGAAGTTAATTAAATTTCATTTGGAGGCATTTAATGTTCGAGCAAAAACGGCTGATTTTCGACAAAAGAGATAACACCCCCCCATTACGTCATGCTTCAGAAATGTGGAAAATGGTCCGTTTTCAAATGTTTTATTTTTGAACGTCAGTTCACATTTGTAGGTGGATCATCAGTGTTAGAGCTAAAATTAGCATGTTTAAAGTGATTTTCATGCTTCCAGGGGCCCAAAACACAAGATTTATGGAATGGTTAAAAGTGCATGAAAATGGCCAATTTACTCACTCTGAGTTCTCAAAAAGGGTTTCTTCACCCCGGGAAGTTAATTAAATACCATTTGGAGGCATTTAATGTTCGAGCAAAAACGGCTGATTTTCGACAAAAGAGATAACACCCCCCCATTACGTCATGCTTCAGAAATGTGGAAAATGGTCCGTTTTCAAATGTTTTATTTTTGAACGTCAGTTCACATTTGTAGGTGGATCATCAGTGTTAGAGCTAAAATTAGCATGTTTAAAGTGATTTTCATGCTTCCAGGGGCCCAAAACACAAGATTTATGGAATGGTTAAAAGTGCATGAAAATGGCCAATTTACTCACTCTGAGTTCTCAAAAAGGGTTTCTTCACCCCGGGAAGTTAATTAAATACCATTTGGAGGCATTTAATGTTCGAGCAAAAACGGCTGATTTTCGACAAAAGAGATAACACCCCCCCATTACGTCATGCTTCAGAAATGTGGAAAATGGTCCGTTTTCAAATGTTTTATTTTTGAACGTCAGTTCACATTTGTAGGTGGATCATCAGTGTTAGAGCTAAAATTAGCATGTTTAAAGTGATTTTCATGCTTCCAGGGGCTCGGGAAGTTAATTAAATACCATTTGGAGGCATTTAATGTTCGAGCAAAAACGGCTGATTTTCGACAAAAGAGATAACACCCCCCCATTACGTCATGCTTCAGAAATGTGGAAAATGGTCCGTTTTCAAATGTTTTATTTTTGAACGTCAGTTCACATTTGTAGGTGGATCATCAGTGTTAGAGCTAAAATTAGCATGTTTAAAGTGATTTTCATGCTTCCAGGGGCCCAAAACACAAGATTTATGGAATGCTTAAAAGTGCATGAAAATGGCCAATTTACTCACTCTGAGTTCTCAAAAAGGGTTTCTTCACCCCGGGAAGTTAATTAAATACCATTTGGAGGCATTTAATGTTCGAGCAAAAACGGCTGATTTTCGACAAAAGAGATAACACCCCCCCCATTACGTCATGCTTCAGAAATGTGGAAAATGGTCCGTTTTCAAATGTTTTATTTTTGAACGTCGGTTCACATTTGGAGGTGGATCATCAGTGTTAGAGCTAAAATTAGCATGTTTAAAGTGATTTTCATGCTTCCAGGGGCCCAAAACACAAGATTTATGGAATGGTTAAAAGTGCATGAAAATGGCCAATTTACTCACTCTGAGTTCTCAAAAAGGGTTTCTTCACCCCGGGACGTTAATTAAATACCATTTGGAGGCATTTAATGTTCGAGCAAAAACGGCTGATTTTCGACTAAAGAGATAACACCCCCCCATTACGTCATGCTTCAGAAATGTGGAAAATGGTCCGTTTTCAAATGTTTTATTTTTGAACGTCAGTTCACATTTGTAGGTGGATCATCAGTGTTAGAGCTAAAATTAGCATGTTTAAAGTGATTTTCATGCTTCCAGGGGCCCAAAACACAAGATTTATGGAATGGTTAAAAGTGCATGAAAATGGCCAATTTACTCACTCTGAGTTCTCAAAAAGGGTTTCTTCACCCCGGGAAGTTAATTAAATACCATTTGGAGGCATTTAATGTTCGAGCAAAAACGGCTGATTTTCGACAAAAGAGATTACACCCCCCCATTACGTCATGCTTCAGAAATGTGGAAAATGGTCCGTTTTCAAATGTTTTATTTTTGAACGTCAGTTCACATTTGTAGGTGGATCATCAGTGTTAGAGCTAAAATTAGCATGTTTAAAGTGATTTTCATGCTTCCAGGGGCCCAAAATACAAGATTCATGGAATGGTTAAAAGTGCATGAAAATGGCCAATTTACTCACTCTGAGTTCTCAAAAAGGGTTTCTTCACCCCGGGAAGTTAATTAAATACCATTTGGAGGCATTTAATGTTCGAGCAAAAACGGCTGATTTTCGACAAAAGAGATAATACCCCCCCATTACGTCATGCTTCAGAAATGTGGAAAATGGTCTGTTTTCAAATGTTTTATTTTTGAACGTCAGTTCACATTTGTAGGTGGATCATCAGTGTTAGAGCTAAAATTAGCATGTTTAAAGTGATTTTCATGCTTCCATGGGCTCGGGAAGTTAATTAAATACCATTTGGAGGCATTTAATGTTCGAGCAAAAACGGCTGATTTTCGACAAAAGAGATAACACCCCCCCATTACGTCATGCTTCAGAAATGTGGAAAATGGTCCGTTTTCAAATGTTTTATTTTTGAACGTCAGTTCACATTTGTAGGTGGATCATCAGTGTTAGAGCTAAAATTAGCATGTTTAAAGTGATTTTCATGCTTCCAGGGGCCCAAAACACAAGATTTATGGAATGGTTAAAAGTGCATGAAAATGGCCAATTTACTCACTCTGAGTTCTCAAAAAGGGTTTTTTCACCCCGGGAAGTTAATTAAATACCATTTGGAGGCATTTAATGTTCCAGCAAAAACGGCTGATTTTCAACAAAAGAGATAACACCCCCCATTACGTCATGCTTCAGAAATGTGGAAAATGGTCCGTTTTCAAATGTTTTATTTTTGAACGTCAGTTCACATTTGTAGGTGGATCATCAGTGTTAGAGCTAAAATTAGCATGTTTAAAGTGATTTTCATGCTTCCAGGGGCCCAAAACACAAGATTTATGGAATGGTTAAAAGTGCATGAAAATGGCCAATTTACTCACTCTGAGTTCTCAAAAAGGGTTTCTTCACCCCGGGAAGTTAATTAAATACCATTTGGAGGCATTTAATGTTCGAGCAAAAACAGCTGATTTTCGACAAAAGAGATAACACCCCCCCATTACGTCATGCTTCAGAAATGTGGAAAATGGTCCGTTTTCAAATGTTTTATTTTTGAACGTCAGTTCACATTTGTAGGTGGATCATCAGTGTTAGAGCTAAAATTTGCATGTTTAAAGTGATTTTCATGCTTCCAGGGGCCCAAAACACAAGATTTATGGAATGGTTAAAAGTGCATGAAAATGGCCAATTTACTCACTCTGAGTTCTCAAAAAGGGTTTCTTCACCCCGGGAAGTTAATTAAATACCATTTGGAGGCATTTAATGTTCGAGCAAAAACGGCTGATTTTCGACAAAAGAGATAACACCCCCCCCATTACGTCATGCTTCAGAAATGTGGAAAATGGTCCGTTTTCAAATGTTTTATTTTTGAACGTCAGTTCACATTTGTAGGTGGATCATCAGTGTTAGAGCTAAAATTAGCATGTTTAAAGTGATTTTCATGCTCCCAGGGGCTCGGGAAGTTAATTAAATACCATTTGGAGGCATTTATTGTTCGAGCAAAAACGGCTGATTTTCGACAAAAGAGATAACACCCCCCATTACGTCATGCTTCAGAAATGTGGAAAATGGTCCGTTTTCAAATGTTTTATTTTTGAACGTCAGTTCACATTTGTAGGTGGATCATCAGTGTTAGAGCTAAAATTAGCATGATTAAAGTGATTTTCATGCTTCCAGGGGCTCGGGAAGTTAATTAAATTTCATTTGGAGGCATTTAATGTTCGAGCAAAAACGGCTGATTTTCGACAAAAGAGATAACACCCCCCCATTACGTCATGCTTCAGAAATGTGGAAAATGGTCCGTTTTCAAATGTTTTATTTTTGAACGTCAGTTCACATTTGTAGGTGGATCATCAGTGTTAGAGCTAAAATTAGCATGTTTAAAGTGATTTTCATGCTTCCAGGGGCCCAAAACACAAGATTTATGGAATGGTTAAAAGTGCATGAAAATGGCCAATTTACTCACTCTGAGTTCTCAAAAAGGGTTTCTTCACCCCGGGAAGTTAATTAAATACCATTTGGAGGCATTTAATGTTCGAGCAAAAACGGCTGATTTTCGACAAAAGAGATAACACCCCCCCATTACGTCATGCTTCAGAAATGTGGAAAATGGTCCGTTTTCAAATGTTTTATTTTTGAACGTCAGTTCACATTTGTAGGTGGATCATCAGTGTTAGAGCTAAAATTAGCATGTTTAAAGTGATTTTCATGCTTCCAGGGGCCCAAAACACAAGATTTATGGAATGGTTAAAAGTGCATGAAAATGGCCAATTTACTCACTCTGAGTTCTCAAAAAGGGTTTCTTCACCCCGGGAAGTTAATTAAATACCATTTGGAGGCATTTAATGTTCGAGCAAAAACGGCTGATTTTCGACAAAAGAGATAACACCCCCCCATTACGTCATGCTTCAGAAATGTGGAAAATGGTCCGTTTTCAAATGTTTTATTTTTGAACGTCAGTTCACATTTGTAGGTGGATCATCAGTGTTAGAGCTAAAATTAGCATGTTTAAAGTGATTTTCATGCTTCCAGGGGCTCGGGAAGTTAATTAAATACCATTTGGAGGCATTTAATGTTCGAGCAAAAACGGCTGATTTTCGACAAAAGAGATAACACCCCCCCATTACGTCATGCTTCAGAAATGTGGAAAATGGTCCGTTTTCAAATGTTTTATTTTTGAACGTCAGTTCACATTTGTAGGTGGATCATCAGTGTTAGAGCTAAAATTAGCATGTTTAAAGTGATTTTCATGCTTCCAGGGGCCCAAAACACAAGATTTATGGAATGCTTAAAAGTGCATGAAAATGGCCAATTTACTCACTCTGAGTTCTCAAAAAGGGTTTCTTCACCCCGGGAAGTTAATTAAATACCATTTGGAGGCATTTAATGTTCGAGCAAAAACGGCTGATTTTCGACAAAAGAGATAACACCCCCCATTACGTCATGCTTCAGAAATGTGGAAAATGGTCCGTTTTCAAATGTTTTATTTTTGAACATCAGTTCACATTTGTAGGTGGATCATCAGTGTTAGAGCTAAAATTAGCATGTTTAAAGTGATTTTCATGCTTCCAGGGGCTCGGGAAGTTAATTAAATACCATTTGGAGGCATTTAATGTTCGAGCAAAAACGGCTGATTTTCGACAAAAGAGATAACACCCCCCCATTACGTCATGCTTCAGAAATGTGGAAAATGGTCCGTTTTCAAATGTTTTATTTTTGAACGTCAGTTCACATTTGTAGGTGGATCATCAGTGTTAGAGCTAAAATTAGCATGTTTAAAGTGATTTTCATGCTTCCAGGGGCCCAAAACACAAGATTTATGGAATGGTTAAAAGTGCATGAAAATGGCCAATTTACTCACTCTGAGTTCTCAAAAAGGGTTTCTTCACCCCGGGAAGTTAATTAAATACCATTTGGAGGCATTTAATGTTGCAGCAAAAACGGCTGATTTTCGACAAAAGAGATAACACCCCCCCATTACGTCATGCTTCAGAAATGTGGAAAATGGTCCGTTTTCAAATGTTTTATTTTTGAACGTCAGTTCACATTTGTAGGTGGATCATCAGTGTTAGAGCTAAAATTAGCATGTTCAAAGTGATTTTCATGCTTCCAGGGGCCCAAAACACAAGATTTATGGAATGCTTAAAAGTGCATGAAAATGGCCAATTTACTCACTCTGAGTTCTCAAAAAGGGTTTCTTCACCCCGGGAAGTTAATTAAATACCATTTGGAGGCATTTAATGTTCGAGCAAAAACGGCTGATTTTCGACAAAAGAGATAACACCCCCCCATTACGTCATGCTTCAGAAATGTGGAAAATGGTCCGTTTTCAAATGTTTTATTTTTGAACGTCAGTTCACATTTGTAGGTGGATCATCAGTGTTAGAGCTAAAATTAGCATGTTTAAAGTGATTTTCATGCTTCCAGGGGCCCAAAACACAAGATTTATGGAATGGTTAAAAGTGCATGAAAATGGCCAATTTACTCACTCTTAGTTCTCAAAAAGGGTTTATTCACCCCGGGAAGTTAATTAAATACCATTTGGAGGCATTTAATGTTCCAGCAAAAACGGCTGATTTTCGACAAAAGAGATAACACCCCCCCATTACGTCATGCTTCAGAAATGTGGAAAATGGTCCGTTTTCAAATGTTTTATTTTTGAACGTCGGTTCACATTTGTAGGTGGATCATCAGTGTTACAGCTAAAATTAGCATGTTTAAAGTGATTTTCATGCTTCCAGGGGCCCAAAACACATGATTTATGGAATGGTTAAAAGTGCATGAAAATGGCCAATTTACTCACTCTGAGTTCTCAAAAAGGGTTTCTTCACCCCGGGAAGTTAATTAAATACCATTTGGAGGCATTTAATGTTCGAGCAAAAACGGCTGATTTTCGACAAAAGAGATAACACCCCCCCCCCATTACGTCATGCTTCAGAAATGTGGAAAATGGTCCGTTTTCAAATGTTTTATTTTTGAACGTCAGTTCACATTTGTAGGTGGATCATCAGTGTTAGAGCTAAAATTAGCATGTTCAAAGTGATTTTCATGCTTCCAGGGGCCCAAAACACAAGATTTATGGAATGCTTAAAAGTGCATGAAAATGGCCAATTTACTCACTCTGAGTTCTCAAAAAGGGTTTCTTCACCCCGGGAAGTTAATTAAATACCATTTGGAGGCATTTAATGTTCGAGCAAAAACGGCTGATTTTCGACAAAAGAGATAACACCCCCCCATTACGTCATGCTTCAGAAATGTGGAAAATGGTCCGTTTTCAAATGTTTTATTTTTGAACGTCAGTTCACATTTGTAGGTGGATCATCAGTGTTAGAGCTAAAATTAGCATGTTTAAAGTGATTTTCATGCTTCCAGGGGCCCAAAACACAAGATTTATGGAATGGTTAAAAGTGCATGAAAATGGCCAATTTACTCACTCTGAGTTCTCAAAAAGGGTTTCTTCACCCCGGGAAGTTAATTAAATACCATTTGGAGGCATTTAATGTTCGAGCAAAAACGGCTGATTTTCGACAAAAGAGATAACACCCCCCCATTACGTCATGCTTCAGAAATGTGGAAAATGGTCCGTTTTCAAATGTTTTACTTTTTGAACGTCAGTTCACATTTGTAGGTGGATCATCAGTGTTAGAGCTAAAATTAGCATGTTTAAAGTGATTTTCATGCTTCCTTGGGCCCAAAACACAAGATTTATGGAATGGTTAAAAGTGCATGAAAATGGCCAATTTACTCACTCTGAGTTCTCAAAAAGGGTTTCTTCACCCCGGGAAGTTAATTAAATACCATTTGGAGGCATTTAATGTTCGAGCAAAAACGGCTGATTTTCGACAAAAGAGATAACACCCCCCCATTACGTCATGCTTCAGAAATGTGGAAAATGGTCCGTTTTCAAATGTTTTATTTTTGAACGTCAGTTCACATTTGTAGGTGGATCATCAGTGTTAGAGCTAAAATTAGCATGTTTAAAGTGATTTTCATGCTTCCAGGGGCCCAAAACACAAGATTTATGGAATGGTTAAAAGTGCATGAAAATGGCCAATTTACTCACTCTGAGTTCTCAAAAAGGGTTTCTTCACCCGGGAAGTTAATTAAATACCATTTGGAGGCATTTAATGTTTGAGCAAAAACGGCTGATTTTCGACAAAAGAGATAACACCCCCCCATTACGTCATGCCTCAGAAATGTGGAAAATGGTCCGTTTTCAAATGTTTTATTTTTGAACGTCAGTTCACATTTGTAGGTGGATCATCAGTGTTAGAGCTAAAATTAGCATGTTTAAAGTGATTTTCATGCTTCCAGGGGCCCAAAACACAAGATTTATGGAATGGTTAAAAGTGCATGAAAATGGCCAATTTACTCACTCTGAGTTCTCAAAAAGGGTTTCTTCACCCGGGAAGTTAATTAAATACCATTTGGAAGGCATTTAATGTTTGAGCAAAAACGGCTGATTTTCGACAAAAGAGATAACACCCCCCCATTACGTCATGCTTCAGAAATGTGGAAAATGGTCCGTTTTCAAATGTTTTATTTTTGTACGTCAGTTCACATTTGTAGGTGGATCATCAGTGTTAGAGCTAAAATTAGCATGTTTAAAGTGATTTTCATGCTTCCAGGGGCTCGGGAAGTGAAATAAATACCATTTGGAGGCATTTAATGTTCGAGCAAAAACGGCTGATTTTCGACAAAAGAGATAACACCCCCCCATTACGTCATGCTTCAGAAATTTGGAAAATGGTCCGTTTTCAAATGTTTTATTTTTGAACGTCAGTTCACATTTGTAGGTGGATCATCAGTGTTAGAGCTAAAATTAGCATGTTTAAAGTGATTTTCATGCTTCCAGGGGCTCGGGAAGTTAATTAAATACCATTTGGAGGCATTTAATGTTCGAGCAAAAACGGCTGATTTTCGACAAAAGAGATAACACCCCCCATTACGTCATGCTTCAGAAATGTGGAAAATGGTCCGTTTTCAAATGTTTTATTTTTGAACGTCAATTCACATTTGTAGGTGGATCATCAGTGTTAGAGCTAAAATTAGCATGTTTAAAGTGATTTTCATGCTTCCAGGGGCTCGGGAAGTTAATTAAATACCATTTGGAGGCACTTAATGTTCGAGCAAAAACGGCAGATTTTCGACAAAAGAGATAACACCCCCCCATTACGACATGCTTCAGAAATGTGGAAAATGGTCCGTTTTCAAATGTTTTATTTTTGAACGTCAGTTCACATTTGTAGGTGGATCATCAGTGTTAGAGCTAAAATTAGCATGTTTAAAGTGATTTTCATGCTTCCAGGGGCTCGGGAAGTGAAATAAATACCATTTGGAGGCATTTAATGTTCGAACAAAAACGGCTGATTTTCGACAAAAGAGATAACACCCCCCATTACGTCATGCTTCAGAAATGTGGAAAATGGTCCGTTTTCAAATGTTTTATTTTTGAACGTCAGTTCTTATTTGTAGGTGGATCATCAGTGTTAGAACTAAAATTAGCATGTTTAAAGTGATTTTCATGCTTCCAGGGGCTCGGGAAGTTAATTAAATACCATTTGGAGGCATTTAATGTTCGAGCAAAAACGGCTGATTTTCGACAAAAGAGATAACACCCCCCCATTACGTCATGCTTCAGAAATGTGGAAAATGGTCCGTTTTCAAATGTTTTATTTTTGAACGTCAGTTCACATTTGTAGGTGGATCATCAGTGTTAGAGCTAAAATTAGCATGTTTAAAGTGATTTTCATGCTTCCAGGGGCCCAAAACACAAGATTTATGGAATGGTTAAAAGTGCATGAAAATGGCCAATTTACTCACTCTGAGTTCTCAAAAAGGGTTTCTTCACCCCGGGAAGTTAATTAAATACCATTTGGAGGCATTTAATGTTCCAGCAAAAACGGCTGATTTTCGACAAAAGAGATAACACCCCCCCATTACGTCATGCTTCAGAAATGTGGAAAATGGTCCGTTTTCAAATGTTTTATTTTTGAACGTCGGTTCACATTTGTAGGTGGATCATCAGTGTTAGAGCTAAAATTAGCATGTTTAAAGTGATTTTCATGCTTCCAGGGGCCCAAAACACATGATTTATGGAATGGTTAAAAGTGCATGAAAATGGCCAATTTACTCACTCTGAGTTCTCAAAAAGGGTTTCTTCACCCCGGGAAGTTAATTAAATACCATTTGGAGGCATTTAATGTTCGAGCAAAAACGGCTGATTTTCGACAAAAGAGATAACACCCCCCCATTACGTCATGCTTCAGAAATGTGGAAAATGGTCCGTTTTCAAATGTTTTATTTTTGAACGTCAGTTCACATTTGTAGGTGGATCATCAGTGTTAGAGCTAAAATTAGCATGTTTAAAGTGATTTTCATGCTTCCAGGGGCCCAAAACACAAGATTTATGGAATGGTTAAAAGTGCATGAAAATGGCCAATTTACTCACTCTGAGTTCTCAAAAAGGGTTTCTTCACCCCGGGAAGTTAATTAAATACCATTTGGAGGCATTTAATGTTCGAGCAAAAACGGCTGATTTTCGACAAAAGAGATAACACCCCCCCATTACGTCATGCTTCAGAAATGTGGAAAATGGTCCGTTTTCAAATGTTTTATTTTTGAACGTCAGTTCACATTTGTAGGTGGATCATCAGTGTTAGAGCTAAAATTAGCATGTTTAAAGTGATTTTCATGCTTCCAGGGGCTCGGGAAGTTAATTAAATACCATTTGGAGGCATTTAATGTTCGAGCAAAAACGGCTGATTTTTGACAAAAGAGATAACACACCCCCATTACGTCATGCTTCAGAAATGTGGAAAATGGTCCGTTTTTAAATGTTTTATTTTTGAACGTCAGTTCACATTTGTAGGTGGATCATCAGTGTTAGAGCTAAAATTAGCATGTTTAAAGTGATTTTCATGCTTCCAGGGGCTCGGGAAGTTAATTAAATACCATTTGGAGGCATTTAATGTTCGAGCAAAAACGGCTGATTTTCGACAAAAGAGATAACACCCCCCCATTACGTCATGCTTCAGAAATGTGGAAAATGGTCCGTTTTCAAATGTTTTATTTTTGAACGTCAGTTCACATTTGTAGGTGGATCATCAGTGTTAGAGCTAAAATTAGCATGTTTGAAGTGATTTTCATGCTTCCAGGGGCCCAAAACACATGATTTATGGAATGGTTAAAAAGTGCATGAAAATGGCCAATTTACTCACTCTGAGTTCTCAAAAAGGGTTTCTTCACCCCGGGAAGTTAATTAAATACCATTTGGAGGCATTTAATGTTCGAGCAAAAACGGCTGATTTTCGACAAAAGAGATAACACCCCCCCATTACGTCATGCTTCAGAAATGTGGAAAATGGTCCGTTTTCAAATGTTTTATTTTTGAACGTCAGTTCACATTTGTAGGTGGATCATCAGTGTTAGAGCTAAAATTAGCATGTTTAAAGTGATTTTCATGCTTCCAGGGGCCCAAAACACAAGATTTATGGAATGGTTAAAAGTGCATGAAAATGGCCAATTTACTCACTCTGAGTTCTCAAAAAGGGTTTCTTCACCCCGGGAAGTTAATTAAATACCATTTGGAGGCATTTAATGTTCGAGCAAAAACGGCTGATTTTCGACAAAAGAGATAACACCCCCCCATTACGTCATGCTTCAGAAATGTGGAAAATGGTCCGTTTTCAAATGTTTTATTTTTGAACGTCAGTTCACATTTGTAGGTGGATCATCAGTGTTAGAGCTAAAATTAGCATGTTTAAAGTGATTTTCATGCTTCCAGGGGCTCGGGAAGTTAATTAAATACCATTTGGAGGCATTTAATGTTCGAGCAAAAACGGCTGATTTTCGACAAAAGAGATAACACCCCCCCATTACGTCATGCTTCAGAAATGTGGAAAATGGTCCGTTTTTAAATGTTTTATTTTTGAACGTCAGTTCACATTTGTAGGTGGATCATCAGTGTTAGAGCTAAAATTAGCATGTTTAAAGTGATTTTCATGCTTCCAGGGGCTCGGGAAGTTAATTAAATACCATTTGGAGGCATTTAATGTTCGAGCAAAAACGGCTGATTTTCGACAAAAGAGATAACACCCCCCCATTACGTCATGCTTCAGAAATGTGGAAAATGGTCCGTTTTCAAATGTTTTATTTTTGAACGTCAGTTCACATTTGTAGGTGGATCATCAGTGTTAGAGCTAAAATTAGCATGTTTGAAGTGATTTTCATGCTTCCAGGGGCCCAAAACACAAGATTTATGGAATGGTTAAAAGTGCATGAAAATGGCCAATTTACTCACTCTGAGTTCTCAAAAAGGGTTTCTTCACCCCGGGAAGTTAATTAAATACCATTTGGAGGCATTTAATGTTCGAGCAAAAACGGCTGATTTTCGACAAAAGAGATAACACCCCCCCCCCATTACGTCATGCTTCAGAAATGTGGAAAATGGTCCGTTTTCAAATGTTTTATTTTTGAATGTCAGTTCACATTTGTAGGTGGATCATCAGTGTTAGAGCTAAAATTAGCATGTTCAAAGTGATTTTCATGCTTCCAGGGGCCCAAAACACAAGATTTATGGAATGGTTAAAAGTGCATGAAAATGGCCAATTTACTCACTCTGAGTTCTCAAAAAGGGTTTCTTCACCCCGGGAAGTTAATTAAATACCATTTGGAGGCATTTAATGTTCGAGCAAAAACGGCTGATTTTCGACAAAAGAGATAACACCCCCCCCCATTACGTCATGCTTCAGAAATGTGGAAAATGGTCCGTTTTCAAATGTTTTATTTTTGAACGTCAGTTCACATTTGTAGGTGGATCATCAGTGTTAGAGCTAAAATTAGCATGTTTAAAGTGATTTTCATGCTTCCAGGTGCTCGGGAAGTGAGATAAATACCATTTGGAGGCATTTAATGTTCGAGCAAAAACGGCTGATTTTCGACAAAAGAGATAACACCCCCCCATTACGTCATGCTTCAGAAATGTGGAAAATGGTCCGTTTTCAAATGTTTTATTTTTGAACGTCAGTTCACATTTGTAGGTGGATCATCAGTGTTAGAGCTAAAATTAGCATGTTTAAAGTGATTTTCATGCTTCCAGGGGCTCGGGAAGTTAATTAAATACCATTTGGAGGCATTTAATGTTCGAGTAAAAACGGCTGATTTTCGACAAAAGAGATATCACCCCCCCATTACGTCATGCTTCAGAAATGTGGAAAATGGTCCGTTTTCAAATGTTTTATTTCTGAACGTCAGTTCACATTTGTAGGTGGATCATCAGTGTTAGAGCTAAAATTAGCATGTTTAAAGTGATTTTCATGCTTCCAGGGGCCCAAAACACAAGATTTATGGAATGGTTAAAAGTGCATGAAAATGGCCAATTTACTCACTCTGAGTTCTCAAAAAGGGTTTCTTCACCCCGGGAAGTTAATTAAATACCATTTGGAGGCATTTAATGTTCGAGCAAAAACGGCTGATTTTCGACAAAAGAGATAACACCCCCCCATTACGTCATGCTTCAGAAATGTGGAAAATGGTCCGTTTTCAAATGTTTTATTTTTGAACGTCAGTTCACATTTGTAGGTGGATCATCAGTGTTAGAGCTAAAATTAGCATGTTTAAAGTGATTTTCATGCTTCCAGGGGCCCAAAACACAAGATTTATGGAATGGTTAAAAGTGCATGAAAATGGCCAATTTACTCACTCTGAATTCTCAAAAAGGGTTTCTTCACCCCGGGAAGTTAATTAAATACCATTTGGAGGCATTTAATGTTCGAGCAAAAACGGCTGATTTTCGACAAAAGAGATAACACCCCCCATTACGTCATGCTTCAGAAATGTGGAAAATGGTCCGTTTTCAAATGTTTTATTTTTGAACGTCAGTTCACATTTGTAGGTGGATCATCAGTGTTAGAGCTAAAATTAGCATGTTTAAAGTGATTTTCAAGCTTCCAGGGGCCCAAAACACAAGATTTATGGAATGGTTAAAAGTGCATGAAAATGGCCAATTTACTCACTCTGAGTTCTCAAAAAGGGTTTCTTCACCCCGGGAAGTTAATTAAATACCATTTGGAGGCATTTAATGTTCGAGCAAAAACGGCTGATTTTCGACAAAAGAGATAACACCCCCCCATTACGTCATGCTTCAGAAATGTGGAAAATGGTCCGTTTTCAAATGTTTTATTTTTGAACGTCAGTTCACATTTGTAGGTGGATCATCAGTGTTAGAGCTAAAATTAGCATGTTTAAAGTGATTTTCATGCTTCCAGGGGCCCAAAACACAAGATTTATGGAATGGTTAAAAGTGCATGAAAATGGCCAATTTACTCACTCTGAGTTCTCAAAAAGGGTTTCTTCACCCCGGGAAGTTAATTAAATACCATTTGGAGGCTATTAATGTTCGAGCAAAAACGGCTGATTTTCGACAAAAGAGATAACACCCCCCCATTACGTCATGCTTCAGAAATGTGGAAAATGGTCCGTTTTCAAATGTTTTATTTTTGAACGTCAGTTCACATTTGTAGGTGGATCATCAGTGTTAGAGCTAAAATTAGCATGTTTAAAGTGATTTTCATGCTTCCAGGGGCTCGGGAAGTGAAATAAATACCATTTGGAGGCATTTAATGTTCGAGCAAAAACGGCTGATTTTCGACAAAAGAGATAACACCCCCCCATTACGTCATGCTTCAGAAATGTGGAAAATGGTCCGTTTTCAAATGTTTTATTTTTGAACGTCAGTTCACATTTGTAGGTGGATCATCAGTGTTAGAGCTAAAATTAGCATGTTTAAAGTGATTTTCATGCTTCCAGGGGCTCGGGAAGTTAATTAAATACCATTTGGAGGCATTTAATGTTCGAGCAAAAACGGCTGCTTTTCGACAAAAGAGATAACACCCCCCATTACGTCATGCTTCAGAAATGTGGAAAATGGTCCGTTTTCAAATGTTTTATTTTTGAACGTCAATTCACATTTGTAGGTGGATCATCAGTGTTAGAGCTAAAATTAGCATGTTTAAAGTGATTTTCATGCTTCCAGGGGCTCGGGAAGTTAATTAAATACCATTTGGAGGCATTTAATGTTCGAGCAAAAACGGCTGATTTTCGACAAAAGAGATAACACCCCCCCATTACGTCATGCTTCAGAAATGTGGAAAATGGTCCGTTTTCAAATGTTTTATTTTTGAAGTCAGTTCACATTTGTAGGTGGATCATCAGTGTTAGAGCTAAAATTAGCATGTTTAAAGTGATTTTCATGCTTCCAGGGGCTCGGGAAGTTAATTAAATACCATTTGGAGGCATTTAATGTTCGAGCAAAAACGGCAGATTTTCGACAAAAGAGATAACACCCCCCCATTACGTCATGCTTCAGAAATGTGGAAAATGGTCCGTTTTCAAATGTTTTATTTTTGAACGTCAGTTCACATTTGTAGGTGGATCATCAGTGTTAGAGCTAAAATTAGCATGTTTAAAGTGATTTTCATGCTTCCAGGGGCTCGGGAAGTGAAATAAATACCATTTGGAGGCATTTAATGTTCGAGCAAAAACGGCTGATTTTCGACAAAAGAGATAACACCCCCCATTACGTCATGCTTCAGAAATGTGGAAAATGGTCCGTTTTCAAATGTTTTATTTTTGAACGTCAGTTCACATTTGTAGGTGGATCATCAGTGTTAGAACTAAAATTAGCATGTTTAAAGTGATTTTCATGCTTCCAGGGGCTCGGGAAGTTAATTAAATACCATTTGGAGGCATTTAATGTTCGAGCAAAAACGGCTGATTTTCGACAAAAGAGATAACACCCCCCCATTACGTCATGCTTCAGAAATGTGGAAAATGGTCCGTTTTCAAATGTTTTATTTTTGAACGTCAGTTCACATTTGTAGGTGGATCATCAGTGTTAGAGCTAAAATTAGCATGTTTAAAGTGATTTTCATGCTTCCAGGGGCCCAAAACACAAGATTTATGGAATGGTTAAAAGTGCATGAAAATGGCCAATTTACTCACTCTGAGTTCTCAAAAAGGGTTTCTTCACCCCGGGAAGTTAATTAAATACCATTTGGAGGCATTTATTGTTCCAGCAAAAACGGCTGATTTTCGACAAAAGAGATAACACCCCCCCATTACGTCATGCTTCAGAAATGTGGAAAATGGTCCGTTTTCAAATGTTTTATTTTTGAACGTCGGTTCACATTTGTAGGTGGATCATCAGTGTTAGAGCTAAAATTAGCATGTTTAAAGTGATTTTCATGCTTCCAGGGGCCCAAAACACATGATTTATGGAATGGTTAAAAGTGCATGAAAATGGCCAATTTACTCACTCTGAGTTCTCAAAAAGGGTTTCTTCACCCCGGGAAGTTAATTAAATACCATTTGGAGGCATTTAATGTTCGAGCAAAAACGGCTGATTTTCGACAAAAGAGATAACACCCCCCCATTACGTCATGCTTCAGAAATGTGGAAAATGGTCCGTTTTCAAATGTTTTATTTTGGAACGTCAGTTCACATTTGAAGGTGGATCATCAGTGTTAGAGCTAAAATTAGCATGTTCAAAATGATTTTCATGCTTCCAGGGGCCCAAAACACAAGATTTATGGAATGCTTAAAAGTGCATGAAAATGGCCAATTTACTCACTCTGAGTTCTCAAAAAGGGTTTCTTCACCCCGGGAAGTTAATTAAATACCATTTGGAGGCATTTAATGTTCGAGCAAAAACGGCTGATTTTCGACAAAAGAGATAACACCCCCCCATTACGTCATGCTTCAGAAATATGGAAAATGGTCCGTTTTCAAATGTTTTATTTTTGAACGTCAGTTCACATTTGTAGGTGGATCATCAGTGTTAGAGCTAAAATTAGCATGTTTAAAGTGATTTTCATGCTTCCAGGGGCCCAAAACACAAGATTTATGGAATGGTTAAAAGTGCATGAAAATGGCCAATTTACTCACTCTGAGTTCTCAAAAAGGGTTTCTTCACCCCGGGAAGTTAATTAAATACCATTTGGAGGCATTTAATGTTCGAGCAAAAACGGCTGATTTTCGACAAAAGAGATAACACCCCCCCATTACGTCATGCTTCAGAAATGTGGAAAATGGTCCGTTTTCAAATGTTTTATTTTTGAACGTCAGTTCACATTTGTAGGTGGATCATCAGTGTTAGAGCTAAAATTAGCATGTTTAAAGTGATTTTCATGCTTCCAGGGGCTCGGGAAGTTAATTAAATACCATTTGGAGGCATTTAATGTTCGAGCAAAAACGGCTGATTTTCGACAAAAGAGATAACACCCCCCCATTACGTCATGCTTCAGAAATGTGGAAAATGGTCCGTTTTTAAATGTTTTATTTTTGAACGTCAGTTCACATTTGTAGGTGGATCATCAGTGTTAGAGCTAAAATTAGCATGTTTAAAGTGATTTTCATGCTTCCAGGGGCTCGGGAAGTTAATTAAATACCATTTGGAGGCATTTAATGTTCGAGCAAAAACGGCTGATTTTCGACAAAAGAGATAACACCCCCCCATTACGTCATGCTTCAGAAATGTGGAAAATGGTCCGTTTTCAAATGTTTTATTTTTGAACGTCAGTTCACATTTGTAGGTGGATCATCAGTGTTAGAGCTAAAATTAGCATGTTTGAAGTGATTTTCATGCTTCCAGGGGCCCAAAACACAAGATTTATGGAATGGTTAAAAGTGCATGAAAATGGCCAATTTACTCACTCTGAGTTCTCAAAAAGGGTTTCTTCACCCCGGGAAGTTAATTAAATACCATTTGGAGGCATTTAATGTTCGAGCAAAAACGGCTGATTTTCGACAAAAGAGATAACACCCCCCCCCATTACGTCATGCTTCAGAAATGTGGAAAATGGTCCGTTTTCAAATGTTTTATTTTTGAATGTCAGTTCACATTTGTAGGTGGATCATCAGTGTTAGAGCTAAAATTAGCATGTTCAAAGTGATTTTCATGCTTCCAGGGGCCCAAAACACAAGATTTATGGAATGGTTAAAAGTGCATGAAAATGGCCAATTTACTCACTCTGAGTTCTCAAAAAGGGTTTCTTCACCCCGGGAAGTTAATTAAATACCATTTGGAGGCATTTAATGTTCGAGCAAAAACGGCTGATTTTCGACAAAAGAGATAACACCCCCCCCATTACGTCATGCTTCAGAAATGTGGAAAATGGTCCGTTTTCAAATGTTTTTTTTTTGAACGTCAGTTCACATTTGTAGGTGGATCATCAGTGTTAGAGCTAAAATTAGCATGTTTAAAGTGATTTTCATGCTTCCAGGGGCTCGGGAAGTGAGATAAATACCATTTGGAGGCATTTAATGTTCGAGCAAAAACGGCTGATTTTCGACAAAAGAGATAACACCCCCCCATTACGTCATGCTTCAGAAATGTGGAAAATGGTCCGTTTTCAAATGTTTTATTTTTGAACGTCAGTTCACATTTGTAGGTGGATCATCAGTGTTAGAGCTAAAATTAGCATGTTTAAAGTGATTTTCATGCTTCCAGGGGCTCGGGAAGTTAATTAAATACCATTTGGAGGCATTTAATGTTCGAGCAAAAACGGCTGATTTTCGACAAAAGAGATATCACCCCCCCATTACGTCATGCTTCAGAAATGTGGAAAATGGTCCGTTTTCAAATGTTTTATTTCTGAACGTCAGTTCACATTTGTAGGTGGATCATCAGTGTTAGAGCTAAAATTAGCATGTTTAAAGTGATTTTCATGCTTCCAGGGGCCCAAAACACAAGATTTATGGAATGGTTAAAAGTGCATGAAAATGGCCAATTTACTCACTCTGAGTTCTCAAAAAGGGTTTCTTCACCCCGGGAAGTTAATTAAATACCATTTGGAGGCATTTAATGTTCGAGCAAAAACGGCTGATTTTCGACAAAAGAGATAACACCCCCCCATTACGTCATGCTTCAGAAATGTGGAAAATGGTCCGTTTTCAAATGTTTTATTTTTGAACGTCAGTTCACATTTGTAGGTGGATCATCAGTGTTAGAGCTAAAATTAGCATGTTTAAAGTGATTTTCATGCTTCCAGGGGCCCAAAACACAAGATTTATGGAATGGTTAAAAGTGCATGAAAATGGCCAATTTACTCACTCTGAGTTCTCAAAAAGGGTTTCTTCACCCCGGGAAGTTAATTAAATACCATTTGGAGGCATTTAATGTTCGAGCAAAAACGGCTGATTTTCGACAAAAGAGATAACACCCCCCATTACGTCATGCTTCAGAAATGTGGAAAATGGTCCGTTTTCAAATGTTTTATTTTTGAACGTCAGTTCACATTTGTAGGTGGATCATCAGTGTTAGAGCTAAAATTAGCATGTTTAAAGTGATTTTCAAGCTTCCAGGGGCCCAAAACACAAGATTTATGGAATGGTTAAAAGTGCATGAAAATGGCCAATTTACTCACTCTGAGTTCTCAAAAAGGGTTTCTTCACCCCGGGAAGTTAATTAAATACCATTTGGAGGCATTTAATGTTCGAGCAAAAACGGCTGATTTTCGACAAAAGAGATAACACCCCCCCATTACGTCATGCTTCAGAAATGTGGAAAATGGTCCGTTTTCAAATGTTTTATTTTTGAACGTCAGTTCACAATTGTAGGTGGATCATCAGTGTTAGAGCTAAAATTAGCATGTTTAAAGTGATTTTCATGCTTCCAGGGGCCCAAAACACAAGATTTATGGAATGGTTAAAAGTGCATGAAAATGGCCAATTTACTCACTCTGAGTTCTCAAAAAGGGTTTCTTCACCCCGGGAAGTTAATTAAATACCATTTGGAGGCATTTAATGTTCGAGCAAAAACGGCTGATTTTCGACAAAAGAGATAACACCCCCCCATTACGTCATGCTTCAGAAATGTGGAAAATGGTCCGTTTTCAAATGTTTTATTTTTGAACGTCAGTTCACATTTGTAGGTGGATCATCAGTGTTAGAGCTAAAATTAGCATGTTTAAAGTGATTTTCATGCTTCCAGGGGCTCGGGAAGTGAAATAAATACCATTTGGAGGCATTTAATGTTCGAGCAAAAACGGCTGATTTTCGACAAAAGAGATAACACCCCCCCATTACGTCATGCTTCAGAAATGTGGAAAATGGTCCGTTTTCAAATGTTTTATTTTTGAACGTCAGTTCACATTTGTAGGTGGATCATCAGTGTTAGAGCTAAAATTAGCATGTTTAAAGTGATTTTCATGCTTCCAGGGGCTCGGGAAGTTAATTAAATACCATTTGGAGGCATTTAATGTTCGAGCAAAAACGGCTGATTTTCGACAAAAGAGATAACACCCCCCATTACGTCATGCTTCAGAAATGTGGAAAATGGTCCGTTTTCAAATGTTTTATTTTTGAACGTCAATTCACATTTGTAGGTGGATCATCAGTGTTAGAGCTAAAATTAGCATGTTTAAAGTGATTTTCATGCTTCCAGGGGCTCCTTAAGTTAATTAAATACCATTTGGAGGCATTTAATGTTCGAGCAAAAACGGCTGATTTTCGACAAAAGAGATAACACCCCCCCATTACGTCATGCTTCAGAAATGTGGAAAATGGTCCGTTTTCAAATGTTTTATTTTTGAACGTCAGTTCACATTTGTAGGTGGATCATCAGTGTTAGAGCTAAAATTAGCATGTTTAAAGTGATTTTCATGCTTCCAGGGGCTCGGGAAGTTAATTAAATACCATTTGGAGGCATTTAATGTTCGAGCAAAAACGGCAGATTTTCGACAAAAGAGATAACACCCCCCCATTACGTCATGCTTCAGAAATGTGGAAAATGGTCCGTTTTCAAATGTTTTATTTTTGAACGTCAGTTCACATTTGTAGGTGGATCATCAGTGTTAGAGCTAAAATTAGCATGTTTAAAGTGATTTTCATGCTTCCAGGGGCTCGGGAAGTGAAATAAATACCATTTGGAGGCATTTAATGTTCGAGCAAAAACGGCTGATTTTCGACAAAAGAGATAACACCCCCCATTACGTCATGCTTCAGAAATGTGGAAAATGGTCCGTTTTCAAATGTTTTATTTTTGAACGTCAGTTCACATTTGTAGGTGGATCATCAGTGTTAGAACTAAAATTAGCATGTTTAAAGTGATTTTCATGCTTCCAGGGGCTCGGGAAGTTAATTAAATACCATTTGGAGGCATTTAATGTTCGAGCAAAAACGGCTGATTTTCGACAAAAGAGATAACACCCCCCCATTACGTCATGCTTCAGAAATGTGGAAAATGGTCCGTTTTCAAATGTTTTATTTTTGAACGTCAGTTCACATTTGTAGGTGGATCATCAGTGTTAGAGCTAAAATTAGCATGTTTAAAGTGATTTTCATGCTTCCAGGGGCCCAAAACACAAGATTTATGGAATGGTTAAAAGTGCATGAAAATGGCCAATTTACTCACTCTGAGTTCTCAAAAAGGGTTTCTTCACCCCGGGAAGTTAATTAAATACCATTTGGAGGCATTTAATGTTCCAGCAAAAACGGCTGATTTTCGACAAAAGAGATAACACCCCCCCATTACGTCATGCTTCAGAAATGTGGAAAATGGTCCGTTTTCAAATGTTTTATTTTTGAACGTCGGTTCACATTTGTAGGTGGATCATCAGTGTTAGAGCTAAAATTAGCATGTTTAAAGTGATTTTCATGCTTCCAGGGGCCCAAAACACATGATTTATGGAATGGTTAAAAGTGCATGAAAATGGCCAATTTACTCACTCTGAGTTCTCAAAAAGGGTTTCTTCACCCCGGGAAGTTAATTAAATACCATTTGGAGGCATTTAATGTTCGAGCAAAAACGGCTGATTTTCGACAAAAGAGATAACACCCCCCCATTACGTCATGCTTCAGAAATGTGGAAAATGGTCCGTTTTCAAATGTTTTATTTTGGAACGTCAGTTCACATTTGAAGGTGGATCATCAGTGTTAGAGCTAAAATTAGCATGTTCAAAATGATTTTCATGCTTCCAGGGGCCCAAAACACAAGATTTATGGAATGCTTAAAAGTGCATGAAAATGGCCAATTTACTCACTCTGAGTTCTCAAAAAGGGTTTCTTCACCCCGGGAAGTTAATTAAATACCATTTGGAGGCATTTAATGTTCGAGCAAAAACGGCTGATTTTCGACAAAAGAGATAACACCCCCCCATTACGTCATGCTTCAGAAATGTGGAAAATGGTCCGTTTTCAAATGTTTTATTTTTGAACGTCAGTTCACATTTGTAGGTGGATCATCAATGTTAGAGCTAAAATTAGCATGTTTAAAGTGATTTTCATGCTTCCAGGGGCCCAAAACACAAGATTTATGGAATGGTTAAAAGTGCATGAAAATGGCCAATTTACTCACTCTGAGTTCTCAAAAAGGGTTTCTTCACCCCGGGAAGTTAATTAAATACCATTTGGAGGCATTTAATGTTCGAGCAAAAACGGCAGATTTTCGACAAAAGAGATAACACCCCCCCCCATTACGTCATGCTTCAGAAATGTGGAAAATGGTCCGTTTTCAAATGTTTTATTTTTGAATGTCAGTTCACATTTGTAGGTGGATCATCAGTGTTAGAGCTAAAATTAGCATGTTCAAAGTGATTTTCATGCTTCCAGGGGCCCAAAACACAAGATTTATGGAATGGTTAAAAGTGCATGAAAATGGCCAATTTACTCACTCTGAGTTCTCAAAAAGGGTTTCTTCACCCCGGAAGTTAATTAAATACCATTTGGAGGCATTTAATGTTCGAGCAAAAACGGCAGATTTTCGACAAAAGAGATAACACCCCCCCCCCATTACGTCATGCTTCAGAAATGTGGAAAATGGTCCGTTTTCAAATGTTTTATTTTTGAACGTCAGTTCACATTTGTAGGTGGATCATCAGTGTTAGAGCTAAAATTAGCATGTTTAAAGTGATTTTCATGCTTCCAGGGGCTCGGGAAGTGAGATAAATACCATTTGGAGGCATTTAATGTTCGAGCAAAAACGGCTGATTTTCGACAAAAGAGATAACACCCCCCCATTACGTCATGCTTGAGAAATGTGGAAAATGGTCCGTTTTCAAATGTTTTATTTTTGAACGTCAGTTCACATTTGTAGGTGGATCATCAGTGTTAGAGCTAAAATTAGCATGTTTAAAGTGATTTTCATGCTTCCAGGGGCTCGGGAAGTTAATTAAATACCATTTGGAGGCATTTAATGTTCGAGCAAAAACGGCTGATTTTCGACAAAAGAGATATCACCCCCCCATTACGTCATGCTTCAGAAATGTGGAAAATGGTCCGTTTTCAAATGTTTTATTTCTGAACGTCAGTTCACATTTGTAGGTGGATCATCAGTGTTAGAGCTAAAATTAGCATGTTTAAAGTGATTTTCATGCTTCCAGGGGCCCAAAACACAAGATTTATGGAATGGTTAAAAGTGCATGAAAATGGCCAATTTACTCACTCTGAGTTCTCAAAAAGGGTTTCTTCACCCCGGGAAGTTAATTAAATATCATTTGGAGGCATTTAATGTTCGAGCAAAAACGGCTGATTTTCGACAAAAGAGATAACACCCCCCCATTACGTCATGCTTCAGAAATGTGGAAAATGGTCCGTTTTCAAATGTTTTATTTTTGAACGTCAGTTCACATTTGTAGGTGGATCATCAGTGTTAGAGCTAAAATTAGCATGTTTAAAGTGATTTTCATGCTTCCAGGGGCCCAAAACACAAGATTTATGGAATGGTTAAAAGTGCATGAAAATGGCCAATTTACTCACTCTGAGTTCTCAAAAAGGGTTTCTTCACCCCGGGAAGTTAATTAAATACCATTTGGAGGCATTTAATGTTCGAGCAAAAACGGCTGATTTTCGACAAAAGAGATAACACCCCCCATTAAGTCATGCTTCAGAAATGTGGAAAATGGTCCGTTTTCAAATGTTTTATTTTTGAACGTCAGTTCACATTTGTAGGTGGATCATCAGTGTTAGAGCTAAAATTAGCATGTTTAAAGTGATTTTCAAGCTTCCAGGGGCCCAAAATACAAGATTTATGGAATGGTTAAAAGTGCATGAAAATGGCCAATTTACTCACTCTGAGTTCTCAAAAAGGGTTTCTTCACCCCGGGAAGTTAATTAAATACCATTTGGAGGCATTTAATGTTCGAGCAAAAACGGCTGATTTTCGACAAAAGAGATAACACCCCCCCATTACGTCATGCTTCAGAAATGTGGAAAATGGTCCGTTTTCAAATGTTTTATTTTTGAACGTCAGTTCACATTTGTAGGTGGATCATCAGTGTTAGAGCTAAAATCAGCATGTTTAAAGTGATTTTCATGCTTCCAGGGGCCCAAAACACAAGATTTATGGAATGGTTAAAAGTGCATGAAAATGGCCAATTTACTCACTCTGAGTTCTCAAAAAGGGTTTCTTCACCCCGGGAAGTTAATTAAATACCATTTGGAGGCATTTAATGTTCGAGCAAAAACGGCTGATTTTCGACAAAAGAGATAACACCCCCCCATTACGTCATGCTTCAGAAATGTGGAAAATGGTCCGTTTTCAAATGTTTTATTTTTGAACGTCAGTTCACATTTGTAGGTGGATCATCAGTGTTAGAGCTAAAATTAGCATGTTTAAAGTGATTTTCATGCTTCCAGGGGCTCGGGAAGTGAAATAAATACCATTTGGAGGCATTTAATGTTCGAGCAAAAACGGCTGATTTTCGACAAAAGAGATAACACCCCCCCATTACGTCATGCTTCAGAAATGTGGAAAATGGTCCGTTTTCAAATGTTTTATTTTTGAACGTCAGTTCACATTTGTAGGTTGATCATCAGTGTTAGAGCTAAAATTAGCATGTTTAAAGTGATTTTCATGCTTCCAGGGGCTCGGGAAGTTAATTAAATACCATTTGGAGGCATTTAATGTTCGAGCAAAAACGGCTGATTTTCGACAAAAGAGATAACACCCCCCATTACGTCATGCTTCAGAAATGTGGAAAATGGTCCGTTTTCAAATGTTTTATTTTTGAACGTCAGTTCACATTTGTAGGTGGATCATCAGTGTTAGAGCTAAAATGACCATGTTTAAAGTGATTTTCATGCTTCCAGGGGCCCAAAACACAAGATTTATGGAATGGTTAAAAGTGCATGAAAAGGGCCAATTTACTCACTCTGAGTTCTCAAAAAGGGTTTCTTCACCCCGGGAAGTTAATTAAATACCATTTGGAGGCATTTAATGTTCGAGCAAAAACGGCTGATTTTCGACAAAAGAGATAACACCCCCCCATTACGTCATGCTTCAGAAATGTGGAAAATGGTCCGTTTTCAAATGTTTTATTTTTGAACGTCAGTTCACATTTGTAGGTGGATCATCAGTGTTAGAGCTAAAATTAGCATGTTTAAAGTGATTTTCATGCTTCCAGGGGCCCAAAACACAAGATTTATGGAATGGTTAAAAGTGCATGAAAATGGCCAATTTACTCACTCTGAGTTCTCAAAAAGGGTTTCTTCACCCCGGGAAGTTAATTAAATACCATTTGGAGGCATTTAATGTTCGAGCAAAAACGGCTGATTTTCGACAAAAGAGATAACACCCCCCCATTACGTCATGCTTCAGAAATGTGGAAAATGGTCCGTTTTCAAATGTTTTATTTTTGAACGTCAGTTCACATTTGTAGGTGGATCATCAGTGTTAGAGCTAAAATTAGCATGTTTAAAGTGATTTTCATGCTTCCAGGGGCCCAAAACACAAGATTTATGGAATGGTTAAAAGTGCATGAAAATGGCCAATTTACTCACTCTGAGTTCTCAAAAAGGGTTTCTTCACCCCGGGAAGTTAATTAAATACCATTTGGAGGCATTTAATGTTCGAGCAAAAACGGCTGATTTTCGACAAAAGAGATAACACCCCCCCATTACGTCATGCTTCAGAAATGTGGAAAATGGTCCGTTTTCAAATGTTTTATTTTTGAACGTCAGTTCACATTTGTAGGTGGATCATCAGTGTTAGAGCTAAAATTAGCATGTTTAAAGTGATTTTCATGCTTCCAGGGGCCCAAAACACAAGATTTATGGAATGGTTAAAAGTGCATGAAAATGGCCAATTTACTCACTCTGAGTTCTCAAAAAGGGTTTCTTCACCCCGGGAAGTTAATTAAATACCATTTGGAGGCATTTAATGTTCGAGCAAAAACGGCTGATTTTCGACAAAAGAGATAACACCCCCCCATTACGTCATGCTTCGGAAATGTGGAAAATGGTCCGTTTTCAAATGTTTTATTTTTGAACGTCAGTTCACATTTGTAGGTGGATCATCAGTGTTAGAGCTAAAATTAGCATGTTTAAAGTGATTTTCATGCTTCCAGGGGCTCGGGAAGTGAAATAAATACCATTTGGAGGCATTTAATGTTCGAGCAAAAACGGCTGATTTTCGACAAAAGAGATAACACCCCCCCATTACGTCATGCTTCAGAAATGTGGAAAATGGTCCGTTTTCAAATGTTTTATTTTTGAACGTCAGTTCACATTTGTAGGTGGATCATCAGTGTTAGAGCTAAAATTAGCATGTTTAAAGTGATTTTCATGCTTCCAGGGGCTCGGGAAGTTAATTAAATACCATTTGGAGGCATTTAATGTTCGAGCAAAAACGGCTGATTTTCGACAAAAGAGATAACACCCCCCATTACGTCATGCTTCAGAAATGTGGAAAATGGTCCGTTTTCAAATGTTTTATTTTTGAACGTCAGTTCACATTTGTAGGTGGATCATCAGTGTTAGAGCTAAAATTAGCATGTTTAAAGTGATTTTCATGCTTCCAGGGGCTCGGGAAGTTAATTAAATACCATTTGGAGGCATTTAATGTTCGAGCAAAAACGGCTGATTTTCGACAAAAGAGATAACACCCCCCCATTACGTCATGCTTTAGAAATGTGGAAAATGGTCCGTTTTCAAATGTTTTATTTTTGAACGTCAGTTCACATTTGTAGGTGGATCATCAGTGTTAGAGCTAAAATTAGCATGTTTAAAGTGATTTTCATGCTTCCAGGGGCCCAAAACACAAGATTTATGGAATGGTTAAAAGTGCATGAAAATGGCCAATTTACTCACTCTGAGTTCTCAAAAAGGGTTTCTTCACCCCGGGAAGTTAATTAAATACCATTTGGAGGCATTTAATGTTCGAGCAAAAACGGCTGATTTTCGACAAAAGAGATAACACCCCCCCATTACGTCATGCTTCAGAAATGTGGAAAATGGTCAGTTTTCAAATGTTTTATTTTTGAACGTCAGTTCACATTTGTAGGTGGATCATCAGTGTTAGAGCTAAAATTAGCATGTTTAAAGTGATTTTCATGCTTCCAGGGGCCCAAAACACAAGATTTATGGAATGGTTAAAAGTGCATGAAAATGGCCAATTTACTCACTCTGAGTTCTCAAAAAGGGTTTCTTCACCCCGGGAATTTAATTAAATACCATTTGGAGGCATTTAATGTTCGAGCAAAAACGGCTGATTTTCGACAAAAGAGATAACACCCCCCCATTACGTCATGCTTCGGAAATGTGGAAAATGGTCCGTTTTCAAATGTTTTATTTTTGAACGTCAGTTCACATTTGTAGGTGGATCATCAGTGTTAGAGCTAAAATTAGCATGTTTAAAGTGATTTTCATGCTTCCAGGGCCTCGGGAAGTGAAATAAATACCATTTGGAGGCATTTAATGTTCGAGCAAAAACGGCTGATTTTCGACAAAAGAGATAACACCCCCCCATTACGTCATGCTTCAGAAATGTGGAAAATGGTCCGTTTTCAAATGTTTTATTTTTGAACGTCAGTTCACATTTGTAGGTGGATCATCAGTGTTAGAGCTAAAATTAGCATGTTTAAAGTGATTTTCATGCTTCCAGGGGCTCGGGAAGTTAATTAAATACCATTTGGAGGCATTTAATGTTCGAGCAAAAACGGCTGATTTTCGACAAAACAGATAACACCCCCCATTACGTCATGCTTCAGAAATGTGGAAAATGGTCCGTTTTCAAATGTTTTATTTTTGAACGTCAGTTCACATTTGTAGGTGGATCATCAGTGTTAGAGCTAAAATTAGCATGTTTAAAGTGATTTTCATGCTTCCAGGGGCTCGGGAAGTTAATTAAATACCATTTGGAGGCATTTAATGTTCGAGCAAAAACGGCTGATTTTCGACAAAAGAGATAACACCCCCCCATTACGTCATGCTTTAGAAATGTGGAAAATGGTCCGTTTTCAAATGTTTTATTTTTGAACGTCAGTTCACATTTGTAGGTGGATCATCAGTGTTAGAGCTAAAATTAGCATGTTTAAAGTGATTTTCATGCTTCCAGGGGCCCAAAACACAAGATTTATGGAATGGTTAAAAGTGCATGAAAATGGCCAATTTACTCACTCTGAGTTCTCAAAAAGGGTTTCTTCACCCCGGGAAGTTAATTAAATACCATTTGGAGGCATTTAATGTTCGAGCAAAAACGGCTGATTTTCGACAAAAGAGATAACACCCCCCCATTACGTCATGCTTCAGAAATGTGGAAAATGGTCAGTTTTCAAATGTTTTATTTTTGAACGTCAGTTCACATTTGTAGGTGGATCATCAGTGTTAGAGCTAAAATTAGCATGTTTAAAGTGATTTTCATGCTTCCAGGGGCCCAAAACACAAGATTTATGGAATGGTTAAAAGTGCATGAAAATGGCCAATTTACTCACTCTGAGTTCTCAAAAAGGGTTTCTTCGCCCCGGGAAGTTAATTAAATACCATTTGGAGGCATTTAATGTTCGAGCAAAAACGGCTGATTTTTGACAAAAGAGATAACACCCCCCCATTACGTCATGCTTCAGAAATGTGGAAAATGGTCCGTTTTCAAATGTTTTATTTTTGAACGTCAGTTCACATTTGTAGGTGGATCATCAGTGTTAGAGCTAAAATTAGCATGTTTAAAGTGATTTTCATGCTTCCAGGGGCCCAAAACACAAGATTTATGGAATGGTTAAAAGTGCATGAAAATGGCCAATTTACTCACTCTGAGTTCTCAAAAAGGGTTTCTTCACCCCGGGAAGTTAATTAAATACCATTTGGAGGCATTTAATGTTCGAGCAAAAACGGCTGATTTTCGACAAAAGAGATAACACCCCCCCCATTACGTCATGCTTCAGAAATGTGGAAAATGGTCCGTTTTCAAATGTTTTATTTTTGAACGTCAGTTCACATTTGTAGGTGGATCATCAGTGTTAGAGCTAAAATTAGCATGTTTAAAGTGATTTTCATGCTTCCAGGGGCTCGGGAAGTGAAATAAATACCATTTGGAGGCATTTAATGTTCGAGCAAAAACGGCTGATTTTCGACAAAAGAGATAACACCCCCCCATTACGTCATGCTTCAGAAATGTGGAAAATGGTCCGTTTTCAAATGTTTTATTTTTGAACGTCAGTTCACATTTGTAGGTGGATCATCAGTGTTAGAGCTAAAATTAGCATGTTTAAAGTGATTTTCATGCTTCCAGGGGCTCGGGAAGTTAATTAAATACCATTTGGAGGCATTTAATGTTCGAGCAAAAACGGCTGATTTTCGACAAAAGAGATAACACCCCCCATTACGTCATGCTTCAGAAATGTGGAAAATGGTCCGTTTTCAAATGTTTTATTTTTGAACGTCAATTCACATTTGTAGGTGGATCATCAGTGTTAGAGCTAAAATTAGCATGTTTAAAGTGATTTTCATGCTTCCAGGGGCTCGGGAAGTTAATTAAATACCATTTGGAGGCATTTAATGTTCGAGCAAAAACGGCTGATTTTCGACAAAAGAGATAACACCCCCATTACGTCATGCTTCAGAAATGTGGAAAATGGTCCGTTTTCAAATGTTTTATTTTTGAACGTCAGTTCACATTTGTAGGTGGATCATCAGTGTTAGAGCTAAAATTAGCATGTTTAAAGTGATTTTCATGCTTCCAGGGGCTCGGGAAGTTAATTAAATACCATTTGGAGGCATTTAATGTTCGAGCAAAAACGGATGATTTTCGACAAAAGAGATAACACCCCCCCATTACGTCATGCTTCAGAAATGTGGAAAATGGTCCGTTTTCAAATGTTTTATTTTTGAACGTCAGTTCACATTTGTAGGTGGATCATCAGTGTTAGAGCTAAAATTAGCATGTTTAAAGTGATTTTCATGCTTCCAGGGGCTCGGGAAGTGAAATAAATACCATTTGGAGGCATTTAATGTTCGAGCAAAAACGGCTGATTTTCGACAAAAGAGATAACACCCCCCATTACGTCATGCTTCAGAAATGTGGAAAATGGTCCGTTTTCAAATGTTTTATTTTTGAACGTCAGTTCACATTTGTAGGTGGATCATCAGTGTTAGAACTAAAATTAGCATGTTTAAAGTGATTTTCATGCTTCCAGGGGCTCGGGAAGTTAATTAAATACCATTTGGAGGCATTTAATGTTCGAGCAAAAACGGCTGATTTCCGACAAAAGAGATAACACCCCCCCATTACGTCATGCTTCAGAAATGTGGAAAATGGTCCGTTTTCAAATGTTTTATTTTTGAACGTCAGTTCACATTTGTAGGTGGATCATCAGTGTTAGAGCTAAAATTAGCATGTTTAAAGTGATTTTCATGCTTCCAGGGGCCCAAAACACAAGATTTATGGAATGGTTAAAAGTGCATGAAAATGGCCAATTTACTCACTCTGAGTTCTCAAAAAGGGTTTCTTCACCCCGGGAAGTTAATTAAATACCATTTGGAGGCATTTAATGTTCGAGCAAAAACGGCTGATTTTCGACAAAAGAGATAACACCCCCCCCATTACGTCATGCTTCAGAAATGTGGAAAATGGTCCGTTTTCAAATGTTTTATTTTTGAACGTCAGTTCACATTTGTAGGTGGATCATCAGTGTTAGAGCTAAAATTAGCATGTTTAAAGTGATTTTCATGCTTCCAGGGGCCCAAAACACAAGATTTATGGAATGGTTAAAAGTACATGAAAATGGCCAATTTACTCACTCTGAGTTCTCAAAAAGGGTTTCTTCACCCCGGGAAGTTATTTAAATACCATTTGGAGGCATTTAATGTTCGAGCAAAAACGGCTGATTTTCGACAAAAGAGATAACACCCCCCCATTACGTCATGCTTCAGAAATGTGGAAAATGGTCCGTTTTCAAATGTTTTATTTTTGAACGTCAGTTCACATTTGTAGGTGGATCATCAGTGTTAGAGCTAAAATTAGCATGTTTAAAGTGATTTTCATGCTTCCAGGGGCCCAAAACACAAGATTTATGGAATGGTTAAAAGTGCATGAAAATGGCCAATTTACTCACTCTGAGTTCTCAAAAAGGGTTTCTTCACCCCGGGAAGTTAATTAAATACCATTTGGAGGCATTTAATGTTCGAGCAAAAATGGCTGATTTTCGACAAAAGAGATAACACCCCCCTATTACGTCATGCTTCAGAAATGTGGAAAATGGTCCGTTTTCAAATGTTTTATTTTTGAACGTCAGTTCACATTTGTAGGTGGATCATCAGTGTTAGAGCTAAAATTAGCATGTTTAAAGTGATTTTCATGCTTCCAGGGGCCCAAAACACAAGATTTATGGAATGGTTAAAAGTGCATGAAAATGGCCAATTTACTCACTCTGAGTTCTCAAAAAGGGTTTCTTCACCCCGGGAAGTTAATTAAATACCATTTGGAGGCATTTAATGTTCGAGCAAAAACGGCTGATTTTCGACAAAAGAGATAACACCCCCCCATTACGTCATGCTTCAGAAATGTGGAAAATGGTCTGTTTTCAAATGTTTTATTTTTGAACGTCAGTTCACATTTGTAGGTGGATCATCAGTGTTAGAGCTAAAATTAGCATGTTTAAAGTGATTTTCATGCTTCCAGGGGCTCGGGAAGTTAATTAAATACCATTTGGAGGCATTTAATGTTCGAGCAAAAACGGCTGATTTTCGACAAAAGAGATAACACCCCCCCATTACGTCATGCTTCAGAAATGTGGAAAATGGTCCGTTTTCAAATGTTTTATTTTTAAACGTCAGTTCACATTTGTAGGTGGATCATCAGTGTTAGAGCTAAAATTAGCATGTTTAAAGTGATTTTCATGCTTCCAGGGGCCCAAAACACAAGATTTATGGAATGGTTAAAAGTGCATGAAAATGGCCAATTTACTCACTCTGAGTTCTCAAAAAGGGTTTCTTCACCCCGGGAAGTTAATTAAATACCATTTGGAGGCATTTAATGTTCCAGCAAAAACGGCTGATTTTCGACAAAAGAGATAACACCCCCCTATTACGTCATGCTTCAGAAATGTGGAAAATGGTCCGTTTTCAAATGTTTTATTTTTGAACGTCAGTTCACATTTGTAGGTGGATCATCAGTGTTAGAGCTAAAATTAGCATGTTTAAAGTGATTTTCATGCTTCCAGGGGCCCAAAACACAAGATTTATGGAATGGTTAAAAGTGCATGAAAATGGCCAATTTACTCACTCTGAGTTCTCAAAAAGGGTTTCTTCACCCCGGGAAGTTAATTAAATACCATTTGGAGGCATTTAATGTTCCAGCAAAAACGGCTGATTTTCGACAAAAGAGATAACACCCCCCCATTACGTCATGCTTCAGAAATGTGGAAAATGGTCCGTTTTCAAATGTTTTATTTTTGAACGTCGGTTCACATTTGTAGGTGGATCATCAGTGTTAGAGCTAAAATTAGCATGTTTAAAGTGATTTTCATGCTTCCAGGGGCCCAAAACACATGATTTATGGAATGGTTAAAAGTGCATGAAAATGGCCAATTTACTCACTCTGAGTTCTCAAAAAGGGTTTCTTCACCCCGGGAAGTTAATTAAATACCATTTGGAGGCATTTAATGTTCGAGCAAAAACGGCTGATTTTCGACAAAAGAGATAACACCCCCCCATTACGTCATGCTTCAGAAATGTGGAAAATGGTCCGTTTTCAAATGTTTTATTTTGGAACGTCAGTTCACATTTGAAGGTGGATCATCAGTGTTAGAGCTAAAATTAGCATGTTCAAAATGATTTTCATGCTTCCAGGGGCCCAAAACACAAGATTTATGGAATGCTTAAAAGTGCATGAAAATGGCCAATTTACTCACTCTGAGTTCTCAAAAAGGGTTTCTTCACCCCGGGAAGTTAATTAAATACCATTTGGAGGCATTTAATGTTCGAGCAAAAACGGCTGATTTTCGACAAAAGAGATAACACCCCCCCATTACGTCATGCTTCAGAAATGTGGAAAATGGTCCGTTTTCAAATGTTTTATTTTTGAACGTCAGTTCACATTTGTAGGTGGATCATCAATGTTAGAGCTAAAATTAGCATGTTTAAAGTGATTTTCATGCTTCCAGGGGCCCAAAACACAAGATTTATGGAATGGTTAAAAGTGCATGAAAATGGCCAATTTACTCACTCTGAGTTCTCAAAAAGGGTTTCTTCACCCCGGGAAGTTAATTAAATACCATTTGGAGGCATTTAATGTTCGAGCAAAAACGGCAGATTTTCGACAAAAGAGATAACACCCCCCCCCATTACGTCATGCTTCAGAAATGTGGAAAATGGTCCGTTTTCAAATGTTTTATTTTTGAATGTCAGTTCACATTTGTAGGTGGATCATCAGTGTTAGAGCTAAAATTAGCATGTTCAAAGTGATTTTCATGCTTCCAGGGGCCCAAAACACAAGATTTATGGAATGGTTAAAAGTGCATGAAAATGGCCAATTTACTCACTCTGAGTTCTCAAAAAGGGTTTCTTCACCCCGGGAAGTTAATTAAATACCATTTGGAGGCATTTAATGTTCGAGCAAAAACGGCAGATTTTCGACAAAAGAGATAACACCCCCCCCCCATTACGTCATGCTTCAGAAATGTGGAAAATGGTCCGTTTTCAAATGTTTTATTTTTGAACGTCAGTTCACATTTGTAGGTGGATCATCAGTGTTAGAGCTAAAATTAGCATGTTTAAAGTGATTTTCATGCTTCCAGGGGCTCGGGAAGTGAGATAAATACCATTTGGAGGCATTTAATGTTCGAGCAAAAACGGCTGATTTTCGACAAAAGAGATAACACCCCCCCATTACGTCATGCTTGAGAAATGTGGAAAATGGTCCGTTTTCAAATGTTTTATTTTTGAACGTCAGTTCACATTTGTAGGTGGATCATCAGTGTTAGAGCTAAAATTAGCATGTTTAAAGTGATTTTCATGCTTCCAGGGGCTCGGGAAGTTAATTAAATACCATTTGGAGGCATTTAATGTTCGAGCAAAAACGGCTGATTTTCGACAAAAGAGATATCACCCCCCCATTACGTCATGCTTCAGAAATGTGGAAAATGGTCCGTTTTCAAATGTTTTATTTCTGAACGTCAGTTCACATTTGTAGGTGGATCATCAGTGTTAGAGCTAAAATTAGCATGTTTAAAGTGATTTTCATGCTTCCAGGGGCCCAAAACACAAGATTTATGGAATGGTTAAAAGTGCATGAAAATGGCCAATTTACTCACTCTGAGTTCTCAAAAAGGGTTTCTTCACCCCGGGAAGTTAATTAAATATCATTTGGAGGCATTTAATGTTCGAGCAAAAACGGCTGATTTTCGACAAAAGAGATAACACCCCCCCATTACGTCATGCTTCAGAAATGTGGAAAATGGTCCGTTTTCAAATGTTTTATTTTTGAACGTCAGTTCACATTTGTAGGTGGATCATCAGTGTTAGAGCTAAAATTAGCATGTTTAAAGTGATTTTCATGCTTCCAGGGGCCCAAAACACAAGATTTATGGAATGGTTAAAAGTGCATGAAAATGGCCAATTTACTCACTCTGAGTTCTCAAAAAGGGTTTCTTCACCCCGGGAAGTTAATTAAATACCATTTGGAGGCATTTAATGTTCGAGCAAAAACGGCTGATTTTCGACAAAAGAGATAACACCCCCCATTAAGTCATGCTTCAGAAATGTGGAAAATGGTCCGTTTTCAAATGTTTTATTTTTGAACGTCAGTTCACATTTGTAGGTGGATCATCAGTGTTAGAGCTAAAATTAGCATGTTTAAAGTGATTTTCAAGCTTCCAGGGGCCCAAAATACAAGATTTATGGAATGGTTAAAAGTGCATGAAAATGGCCAATTTACTCACTCTGAGTTCTCAAAAAGGGTTTCTTCACCCCGGGAAGTTAATTAAATACCATTTGGAGGCATTTAATGTTCGAGCAAAAACGGCTGATTTTCGACAAAAGAGATAACACCCCCCCATTACGTCATGCTTCAGAAATGTGGAAAATGGTCCGTTTTCAAATGTTTTATTTTTGAACGTCAGTTCACATTTGTAGGTGGATCATCAGTGTTAGAGCTAAAATCAGCATGTTTAAAGTGATTTTCATGCTTCCAGGGGCCCAAAACACAAGATTTATGGAATGGTTAAAAGTGCATGAAAATGGCCAATTTACTCACTCTGAGTTCTCAAAAAGGGTTTCTTCACCCCGGGAAGTTAATTAAATACCATTTGGAGGCATTTAATGTTCGAGCAAAAACGGCTGATTTTCGACAAAAGAGATAACACCCCCCCATTACGTCATGCTTCAGAAATGTGGAAAATGGTCCGTTTTCAAATGTTTTATTTTTGAACGTCAGTTCACATTTGTAGGTGGATCATCAGTGTTAGAGCTAAAATTAGCATGTTTAAAGTGATTTTCATGCTTCCAGGGGCTCGGGAAGTGAAATAAATACCATTTGGAGGCATTTAATGTTCGAGCAAAAACGGCTGATTTTCGACAAAAGAGATAACACCCCCCCATTACGTCATGCTTCAGAAATGTGGAAAATGGTCCGTTTTCAAATGTTTTATTTTTGAACGTCAGTTCACATTTGTAGGTTGATCATCAGTGTTAGAGCTAAAATTAGCATGTTTAAAGTGATTTTCATGCTTCCAGGGGCTCGGGAAGTTAATTAAATACCATTTGGAGGCATTTAATGTTCGAGCAAAAACGGCTGATTTTCGACAAAAGAGATAACACCCCCCATTACGTCATGCTTCAGAAATGTGGAAAATGGTCCGTTTTCAAATGTTTTATTTTTGAACGTCAGTTCACATTTGTAGGTGGATCATCAGTGTTAGAGCTAAAATGACCATGTTTAAAGTGATTTTCATGCTTCCAGGGGCCCAAAACACAAGATTTATGGAATGGTTAAAAGTGCATGAAAAGGGCCAATTTACTCACTCTGAGTTCTCAAAAAGGGTTTCTTCACCCCGGGAAGTTAATTAAATACCATTTGGAGGCATTTAATGTTCGAGCAAAAACGGCTGATTTTCGACAAAAGAGATAACACCCCCCCATTACGTCATGCTTCAGAAATGTGGAAAATGGTCCGTTTTCAAATGTTTTATTTTTGAACGTCAGTTCACATTTGTAGGTGGATCATCAGTGTTAGAGCTAAAATTAGCATGTTTAAAGTGATTTTCATGCTTCCAGGGGCCCAAAACACAAGATTTATGGAATGGTTAAAAGTGCATGAAAATGGCCAATTTACTCACTCTGAGTTCTCAAAAAGGGTTTCTTCACCCCGGGAAGTTAATTAAATACCATTTGGAGGCATTTAATGTTCGAGCAAAAACGGCTGATTTTCGACAAAAGAGATAACACCCCCCCATTACGTCATGCTTCAGAAATGTGGAAAATGGTCCGTTTTCAAATGTTTTATTTTTGAACGTCAGTTCACATTTGTAGGTGGATCATCAGTGTTAGAGCTAAAATTAGCATGTTTAAAGTGATTTTCATGCTTCCAGGGGCCCAAAACACAAGATTTATGGAATGGTTAAAAGTGCATGAAAATGGCCAATTTACTCACTCTGAGTTCTCAAAAAGGGTTTCTTCACCCCGGGAAGTTAATTAAATACCATTTGGAGGCATTTAATGTTCGAGCAAAAACGGCTGATTTTCGACAAAAGAGATAACACCCCCCCATTACGTCATGCTTCAGAAATGTGGAAAATGGTCCGTTTTCAAATGTTTTATTTTTGAACGTCAGTTCACATTTGTAGGTGGATCATCAGTGTTAGAGCTAAAATTAGCATGTTTAAAGTGATTTTCATGCTTCCAGGGGCCCAAAACACAAGATTTATGGAATGGTTAAAAGTGCATGAAAATGGCCAATTTACTCACTCTGAGTTCTCAAAAAGGGTTTCTTCACCCCGGGAAGTTAATTAAATACCATTTGGAGGCATTTAATGTTCGAGCAAAAACGGCTGATTTTCGACAAAAGAGATAACACCCCCCCATTACGTCATGCTTCGGAAATGTGGAAAATGGTCCGTTTTCAAATGTTTTATTTTTGAACGTCAGTTCACATTTGTAGGTGGATCATCAGTGTTAGAGCTAAAATTAGCATGTTTAAAGTGATTTTCATGCTTCCAGGGGCTCGGGAAGTGAAATAAATACCATTTGGAGGCATTTAATGTTCGAGCAAAAACGGCTGATTTTCGACAAAAGAGATAACACCCCCCCATTACGTCATGCTTCAGAAATGTGGAAAATGGTCCGTTTTCAAATGTTTTATTTTTGAACGTCAGTTCACATTTGTAGGTGGATCATCAGTGTTAGAGCTAAAATTAGCATGTTTAAAGTGATTTTCATGCTTCCAGGGGCTCGGGAAGTTAATTAAATACCATTTGGAGGCATTTAATGTTCGAGCAAAAACGGCTGATTTTCGACAAAAGAGATAACACCCCCCATTACGTCATGCTTCAGAAATGTGGAAAATGGTCCGTTTTCAAATGTTTTATTTTTGAACGTCAGTTCACATTTGTAGGTGGATCATCAGTGTTAGAGCTAAAATTAGCATGTTTAAAGTGATTTTCATGCTTCCAGGGGCTCGGGAAGTTAATTAAATACCATTTGGAGGCATTTAATGTTCGAGCAAAAACGGCTGATTTTCGACAAAAGAGATAACACCCCCCCATTACGTCATGCTTTAGAAATGTGGAAAATGGTCCGTTTTCAAATGTTTTATTTTTGAACGTCAGTTCACATTTGTAGGTGGATCATCAGTGTTAGAGCTAAAATTAGCATGTTTAAAGTGATTTTCATGCTTCCAGGGGCCCAAAACACAAGATTTATGGAATGGTTAAAAGTGCATGAAAATGGCCAATTTACTCACTCTGAGTTCTCAAAAAGGGTTTCTTCACCCCGGGAAGTTAATTAAATACCATTTGGAGGCATTTAATGTTCGAGCAAAAACGGCTGATTTTCGACAAAAGAGATAACACCCCCCCATTACGTCATGCTTCAGAAATGTGGAAAATGGTCAGTTTTCAAATGTTTTATTTTTGAACGTCAGTTCACATTTGTAGGTGGATCATCAGTGTTAGAGCTAAAATTAGCATGTTTAAAGTGATTTTCATGCTTCCAGGGGCCCAAAACACAAGATTTATGGAATGGTTAAAAGTGCATGAAAATGGCCAATTTACTCACTCTGAGTTCTCAAAAAGGGTTTCTTCACCCCGGGAATTTAATTAAATACCATTTGGAGGCATTTAATGTTCGAGCAAAAACGGCTGATTTTCGACAAAAGAGATAACACCCCCCCATTACGTCATGCTTCGGAAATGTGGAAAATGGTCCGTTTTCAAATGTTTTATTTTTGAACGTCAGTTCACATTTGTAGGTGGATCATCAGTGTTAGAGCTAAAATTAGCATGTTTAAAGTGATTTTCATGCTTCCAGGGCCTCGGGAAGTGAAATAAATACCATTTGGAGGCATTTAATGTTCGAGCAAAAACGGCTGATTTTCGACAAAAGAGATAACACCCCCCCATTACGTCATGCTTCAGAAATGTGGAAAATGGTCCGTTTTCAAATGTTTTATTTTTGAACGTCAGTTCACATTTGTAGGTGGATCATCAGTGTTAGAGCTAAAATTAGCATGTTTAAAGTGATTTTCATGCTTCCAGGGGCTCGGGAAGTTAATTAAATACCATTTGGAGGCATTTAATGTTCGAGCAAAAACGGCTGATTTTCGACAAAACAGATAACACCCCCCATTACGTCATGCTTCAGAAATGTGGAAAATGGTCCGTTTTCAAATGTTTTATTTTTGAACGTCAGTTCACATTTGTAGGTGGATCATCAGTGTTAGAGCTAAAATTAGCATGTTTAAAGTGATTTTCATGCTTCCAGGGGCTCGGGAAGTTAATTAAATACCATTTGGAGGCATTTAATGTTCGAGCAAAAACGGCTGATTTTCGACAAAAGAGATAACACCCCCCCATTACGTCATGCTTTAGAAATGTGGAAAATGGTCCGTTTTCAAATGTTTTATTTTTGAACGTCAGTTCACATTTGTAGGTGGATCATCAGTGTTAGAGCTAAAATTAGCATGTTTAAAGTGATTTTCATGCTTCCAGGGGCCCAAAACACAAGATTTATGGAATGGTTAAAAGTGCATGAAAATGGCCAATTTACTCACTCTGAGTTCTCAAAAAGGGTTTCTTCACCCCGGGAAGTTAATTAAATACCATTTGGAGGCATTTAATGTTCGAGCAAAAACGGCTGATTTTCGACAAAAGAGATAACACCCCCCCATTACGTCATGCTTCAGAAATGTGGAAAATGGTCAGTTTTCAAATGTTTTATTTTTGAACGTCAGTTCACATTTGTAGGTGGATCATCAGTGTTAGAGCTAAAATTAGCATGTTTAAAGTGATTTTCATGCTTCCAGGGGCCCAAAACACAAGATTTATGGAATGGTTAAAAGTGCATGAAAATGGCCAATTTACTCACTCTGAGTTCTCAAAAAGGGTTTCTTCGCCCCGGGAAGTTAATTAAATACCATTTGGAGGCATTTAATGTTCGAGCAAAAACGGCTGATTTTTGACAAAAGAGATAACACCCCCCCATTACGTCATGCTTCAGAAATGTGGAAAATGGTCCGTTTTCAAATGTTTTATTTTTGAACGTCAGTTCACATTTGTAGGTGGATCATCAGTGTTAGAGCTAAAATTAGCATGTTTAAAGTGATTTTCATGCTTCCAGGGGCCCAAAACACAAGATTTATGGAATGGTTAAAAGTGCATGAAAATGGCCAATTTACTCACTCTGAGTTCTCAAAAAGGGTTTCTTCACCCCGGGAAGTTAATTAAATACCATTTGGAGGCATTTAATGTTCGAGCAAAAACGGCTGATTTTCGACAAAAGAGATAACACCCCCCCCATTACGTCATGCTTCAGAAATGTGGAAAATGGTCCGTTTTCAAATGTTTTATTTTTGAACGTCAGTTCACATTTGTAGGTGGATCATCAGTGTTAGAGCTAAAATTAGCATGTTTAAAGTGATTTTCATGCTTCCAGGGGCTCGGGAAGTGAAATAAATACCATTTGGAGGCATTTAATGTTCGAGCAAAAACGGCTGATTTTCGACAAAAGAGATAACACCCCCCCATTACGTCATGCTTCAGAAATGTGGAAAATGGTCCGTTTTCAAATGTTTTATTTTTGAACGTCAGTTCACATTTGTAGGTGGATCATCAGTGTTAGAGCTAAAATTAGCATGTTTAAAGTGATTTTCATGCTTCCAGGGGCTCGGGAAGTTAATTAAATACCATTTGGAGGCATTTAATGTTCGAGCAAAAACGGCTGATTTTCGACAAAAGAGATAACACCCCCCATTACGTCATGCTTCAGAAATGTGGAAAATGGTCCGTTTTCAAATGTTTTATTTTTGAACGTCAATTCACATTTGTAGGTGGATCATCAGTGTTAGAGCTAAAATTAGCATGTTTAAAGTGATTTTCATGCTTCCAGGGGCTCGGGAAGTTAATTAAATACCATTTGGAGGCATTTAATGTTCGAGCAAAAACGGCTGATTTTCGACAAAAGAGATAACACCCCCATTACGTCATGCTTCAGAAATGTGGAAAATGGTCCGTTTTCAAATGTTTTATTTTTGAACGTCAGTTCACATTTGTAGGTGGATCATCAGTGTTAGAGCTAAAATTAGCATGTTTAAAGTGATTTTCATGCTTCCAGGGGCTCGGGAAGTTAATTAAATACCATTTGGAGGCATTTAATGTTCGAGCAAAAACGGCTGATTTTCGACAAAAGAGATAACACCCCCCCATTACGTCATGCTTCAGAAATGTGGAAAATGGTCCGTTTTCAAATGTTTTATTTTTGAACGTCAGTTCACATTTGTAGGTGGATCATCAGTGTTAGAGCTAAAATTAGCATGTTTAAAGTGATTTTCATGCTTCCAGGGGCTCGGGAAGTGAAATAAATACCATTTGGAGGCATTTAATGTTCGAGCAAAAACGGCTGATTTTCGACAAAAGAGATAACACCCCCCATTACGTCATGCTTCAGAAATGTGGAAAATGGTCCGTTTTCAAATGTTTTATTTTTGAACGTCAGTTCACATTTGTAGGTGGATCATCAGTGTTAGAACTAAAATTAGCATGTTTAAAGTGATTTTCATGCTTCCAGGGGCTCGGGAAGTTAATTAAATACCATTTGGAGGCATTTAATGTTCGAGCAAAAACGGCTGATTTCCGACAAAAGAGATAACACCCCCCCATTACGTCATGCTTCAGAAATGTGGAAAATGGTCCGTTTTCAAATGTTTTATTTTTGAACGTCAGTTCACATTTGTAGGTGGATCATCAGTGTTAGAGCTAAAATTAGCATGTTTAAAGTGATTTTCATGCTTCCAGGGGCCCAAAACACAAGATTTATGGAATGGTTAAAAGTGCATGAAAATGGCCAATTTACTCACTCTGAGTTCTCAAAAAGGGTTTCTTCACCCCGGGAAGTTAATTAAATACCATTTGGAGGCATTTAATGTTCGAGCAAAAACGGCTGATTTTCGACAAAAGAGATAACACCCCCCCCATTACGTCATGCTTCAGAAATGTGGAAAATGGTCCGTTTTCAAATGTTTTATTTTTGAACGTCAGTTCACATTTGTAGGTGGATCATCAGTGTTAGAGCTAAAATTAGCATGTTTAAAGTGATTTTCATGCTTCCAGGGGCCCAAAACACAAGATTTATGGAATGGTTAAAAGTACATGAAAATGGCCAATTTACTCACTCTGAGTTCTCAAAAAGGGTTTCTTCACCCCGGGAAGTTATTTAAATACCATTTGGAGGCATTTAATGTTCGAGCAAAAACGGCTGATTTTCGACAAAAGAGATAACACCCCCCCATTACGTCATGCTTCAGAAATGTGGAAAATGGTCCGTTTTCAAATGTTTTATTTTTGAACGTCAGTTCACATTTGTAGGTGGATCATCAGTGTTAGAGCTAAAATTAGCATGTTTAAAGTGATTTTCATGCTTCCAGGGGCCCAAAACACAAGATTTATGGAATGGTTAAAAGTGCATGAAAATGGCCAATTTACTCACTCTGAGTTCTCAAAAAGGGTTTCTTCACCCCGGGAAGTTAATTAAATACCATTTGGAGGCATTTAATGTTCGAGCAAAAATGGCTGATTTTCGACAAAAGAGATAACACCCCCCTATTACGTCATGCTTCAGAAATGTGGAAAATGGTCCGTTTTCAAATGTTTTATTTTTGAACGTCAGTTCACATTTGTAGGTGGATCATCAGTGTTAGAGCTAAAATTAGCATGTTTAAAGTGATTTTCATGCTTCCAGGGGCCCAAAACACAAGATTTATGGAATGGTTAAAAGTGCATGAAAATGGCCAATTTACTCACTCTGAGTTCTCAAAAAGGGTTTCTTCACCCCGGGAAGTTAATTAAATACCATTTGGAGGCATTTAATGTTCGAGCAAAAACGGCTGATTTTCGACAAAAGAGATAACACCCCCCCATTACGTCATGCTTCAGAAATGTGGAAAATGGTCTGTTTTCAAATGTTTTATTTTTGAACGTCAGTTCACATTTGTAGGTGGATCATCAGTGTTAGAGCTAAAATTAGCATGTTTAAAGTGATTTTCATGCTTCCAGGGGCTCGGGAAGTTAATTAAATACCATTTGGAGGCATTTAATGTTCGAGCAAAAACGGCTGATTTTCGACAAAAGAGATAACACCCCCCCATTACGTCATGCTTCAGAAATGTGGAAAATGGTCCGTTTTCAAATGTTTTATTTTTAAACGTCAGTTCACATTTGTAGGTGGATCATCAGTGTTAGAGCTAAAATTAGCATGTTTAAAGTGATTTTCATGCTTCCAGGGGCCCAAAACACAAGATTTATGGAATGGTTAAAAGTGCATGAAAATGGCCAATTTACTCACTCTGAGTTCTCAAAAAGGGTTTCTTCACCCCGGGAAGTTAATTAAATACCATTTGGAGGCATTTAATGTTCCAGCAAAAACGGCTGATTTTCGACAAAAGAGATAACACCCCCCTATTACGTCATGCTTCAGAAATGTGGAAAATGGTCCGTTTTCAAATGTTTTATTTTTGAACGTCAGTTCACATTTGTAGGTGGATCATCAGTGTTAGAGCTAAAATTAGCATGTTTAAAGTGATTTTCATGCTTCCAGGGGCCCAAAACACAAGATTTATGGAATGGTTAAAAGTGCATGAAAATGGCCAATTTACTCACTCTGAGTTCTCAAAAAGGGTTTCTTCACCCCGGGAAGTTAATTAAATACCATTTGGAGGCATTTAATGTTCGAGCAAAAACGGCTGATTTTCGACAAAAGAGATAACACCCCCCCATTACGTCATGCTTCAGAAATGTGGAAAATGGTCCGTTTTCAAATGTTTTATTTTTGAACGTCAGTTCACATTTGTAGGTGGATCATCAGTGTTAGAGCTAAAATTAGCATGTTTAAAGTGATTTTCATGCTTCCAGGGGCCCAAAACACAAGATTTATGGAATGGTTAAAAGTGCATGAAAATGGCCAATTTACTCACTCTGAGTTCTCAAAAAGGGTTTCTTCACCCCGGGAAGTTAATTAAATACCATTTGGAGGCATTTAATGTTTGAGCAAAAACGGCTGATTTTCGACAAAAGAGATGACACCCCCCCATTACGTCATGCTTCAGAAATGTGGAAAATGGTCCGTTTTCAAATGTTTTATTTTTGAACGTCAGTTCACATTTGTAGGTGGATCATCAGTGTTAGAGCTAAAATTAGCATGTTTAAAGTGATTTTCATGCTTCCAGGGGCCCAAAACACAAGATTTATGGAATGGTTAAAAGTGCATGAAAATGGCCAATTTACTCACTCTGAGTTCTCAAAAAGGGTTTCTTCACCCCGGGAAGTTAATTAAATACCATTTGGAGGCATTTAATGTTCGAGCAAAAACGGCTGATTTTCGACAAAAGAGATAACACCCCCCCATTACGTCATGCTTCAGAAATGTGGAAAATGGTCCGTTTTCAAATGTTTTATTTTTGAACGTCAGTTCACATTTGTAAGTGGATCATCAGTGTTAGAGCTAAAATTAGCATGTTTAAAGTGATTTTCATGCTTCCAGGGGCTCGGGAAGTTAATTAAATACCATTTGGAGGCATTTAATGTTCGAGCAAAAACGGCTGATTTTCGACAAAAGAGATAACACCCCCCCATTACGTCATGCTTCAGAAATGTGGAAAATGGTCCGTTTTCAAATGTTTTATTTTTGAACGTCAGTTCACATTTGTAGGTGGATCATCAGTGTTAGAGCTAAAATTAGCATGTTTAAAGTGATTTTCATGCTTCCAGGGGCTCGGGAAGTTAATTAAATACCATTTGGAGGCATTTAATGTTCGAGCAAAAACGGCTGATTTTCGACAAAAGAGATAACACCCCCCCATTACGTCATGCTTCAGAAATGTGGAAAATGGTCCGTTTTCAAATGTTTTATTTTTGAACGTCAGTTTACATTTGTAGGTGGATCATCAGTGTTAGAGCTAAAATTTGCATGTTTAAAGTGATTTTCATGCTTCCAGGGGCCCAAAACACAAGATTTATGGAATGGTTAAAAGTGCATGAAAATGGCCAATTTACTCACTCTGAGTTCTCAAAAAGGGTTTCTTCACCCCGGGAAGTTAATTAAATACCATTTGGAGGCATTTAATGTTCGAGCAAAAACGGCTGATTTTCGACAAAAGAGATAACACCCCCCCATTACGTCATGCTTCAGAAATGTGGAAAATGGTCAGTTTTCAAATGTTTTATTTTGGAACGTCAGTTCACATTTGTAGGTAGATCATAAGTGTTAGAGCTAAAATTAGCATGTTTAAAGTGATTTTCATGCTTCCAGGGGCTCGGGAAGTTAATTAAATACCATTTGGAGGCATTTAATGTTCGAGCAAAAACGGCTGATTTTCGACAAAAGAGATAACACCCCCCCATTAAGTCATGCTTCAGAAATGTGGAAAATGGTCCGTTTTCAAATGTTTTATTTGTGAACGTCAGTTCACATTTGTAGGTGGATCATCAGTGTTAGAGCTAAAATTAGCATGTTTAAAGTGATTTTCATGCTTCCAGGGGCCCAAAACACAAGATTTATGGAATGGTTAAAAGTGCATGAAAATGGCCAATTTACTCACTCTGAGTTCTCAAAAAGGGTTTCTTCACCCCGGGAAGTTAATTAAATACCATTTGGAGGCATTTAATGTTCAAGCAAAAACGGCTGATTTTCGACAAAAGAGATAACACCCCCCCATTACGTCATGCTTCAGAAATGTGGAAAATGGTCCATTTTCAAATGTTTTATTTTTGAACGTCAGTTCACATTTGTAGGTGGATCATCAGTGTTAGAGCTAAAATTAGCATGTTTAAAGTGATTTTCATGCTTCCAGGGGCCCAAAACACAAGATTTATGGAATGGTTAAAAGTGCATGAAAATGGCCAATTTACTCACTCTGAGTTCTCAAAAAGGGTTTCTTCACCCCGGGAAGTTAATTAAATACCATTTGGAGGCATTTAATGTTCGAGCAAAAACGGCTGATTTTCGACAAAAGAGATAACACCCCCCCATTACGTCATGCTTCAGAAATGTGGAAAATGGTCCGTTTTCAAATGTTTTATTTTTGAACGTCAGTTCACATTTGTAGGTGGATCATCAGTGTTAGAGCTAAAATTAGCATGTTTAAAGTGATATTCATGCTTCCAGGGGCCCAAAACACAAGATTTATGGAATGGTTAAAAGTGCATGAAAATGGCCAATTTACTCACTCTGAGTTCTCAAAAAGGGTTTCTTCACCCCGGGAAGTTAATTAAATACCATTTGGAGGCATTTAATGTTCGAGCAAAAACGGCTGATTTTCGACAAAAGAGATAACACCCCCCCATTACGTCATGCTTCAGAAATGTGGAAAATGGTCAGTTTTCAAATGTTTTATTTTTGAACGTCAGTTCACATTTGTAGGTGGATCATCAGTGTTAGAGCTAAAATTAGCATGTTTAAAGTGATTTTCATGCTTCCAGGGGCTCGGGAAGTTAATTAAATACCATTTGGAGGCATTTAATGTTCGAGCAAAAACGGCTGATTTTCGACAAAAGAGATAACACCCCCCCATTACGTCATGCTTCAGAAATGTGGAAAATGGTCCGTTTTCAAATGTTTTATTTTTGAACGTCAGTTCACATTTGTGGGTGGATCATCAGTGTTAGAGCTAAAATTAGCATGTTTAAAGTGATTTTCATGCTTCCAGGGGCTCGGGAAGTTAATTAAATACCATTTGGAGGCTTTTAATGTTCGAGCAAAATCGGCTGATTTTCGACAAAAGAGATAACACCCCCCATTACGTCATGCTTCAGAAATGTGGAAAATGGTCCGTTTTCAAATGTTTTATTTTTGAACGTCAGTTCACATTTGTAGGTGGATCATCAGTGTTAGAGCTAAAATTAGCATGTTTAAAGTGATTTTCATGCTTCCATGGGCCCAAAACACAAGATTTATGGAATGGTTAAAAGTGCATGAAAATGGCCAATTTACTCACTCTGAGTTCTCAAAAAGGGTTTCTTCACCCCGGGAAGTTAATTAAATACCATTTGGAGGCATTTAATGTTCGAGCAAAAACGGCTGATTTTCGACAAAAGAGATAACACCCCCCCATTACGTCATGCTTCAGAAATGTGGAAAATGGTCCGTTTTCAAATGTTTTATTTTTGAACGTCAGTTCACATTTGTAGGTGGATCATCAGTGTTAGAGCTAAAATTAGCATGTTTAAAGTGATTTTCATGCTTCCAGGGGCTCGGGAAGTTAATTAAATACCATTTGGAGGCATTTAATGTTCGAGCAAAAACGGCTGATTTTCGACAAAAGAGATAACACCCCCCCATTACGTCATGCTTCAGAAATGTGGAAAATGGTCCGTTTTCAAATGTTTTATTTTTGAACGTCAGTTCACATTTGTAGGTGGATCATCAGTGTTAGAGCTAAAATTAGCATGTTTAAAGTGATTTTCATGCTTCCAGGGGCCCAAAACACAAGATTTATGGAATGGTTAAAAGTGCATGAAAATGGCCAATTTACTCACTCTGAGTTCTCAAAAAGGGTTTCTTCACCCCGGGAAGTTAATCAAATACCATTTGGAGGCATTTAATGTTCGAGCAAAAACGGCTGATTTTCGACAAAAGAGATAACACCCCCCATTACGTCATGCTTCAGAAATGTGGAAAATTGTCCGTTTTCAAATGTTTTATTTTTGAACGTCAGTTCACATTTGTAGGTGGATCATCAGTGTTAGAGCTAAAATTAGCATGTTTAAAGTGATTTTCATGCTTCCAGGGGCCCAAAACACAAGATTTATGGAATGGTTAAAAGTGCATGAAAATGGCCAATTTACTCACTCTGAGTTCTCAAAAAGGGTTTCTTCACCCCGGGAAGTTAATTAAATACCATTTGGAGGCATTTAATGTTCGAGCAAAAACGGCTGATTTTCGACAAAAGAGATAACACCCCCCCATTACGTCATGCTTCAGAAATGTGGAAAATGGTCCGTTTTCAAATGTTTTATTTTTGAACGTCAGTTCACATTTGTAGGTGGATCATCAGTGTTAGAGCTAAAATTAGCATGTTTAAAGTGATTTTCATGCTTCCAGGGGCTCGGGAAGTGAAATAAATACCATTTGGAGGCATTTAATGTTCGAGCAAAAACGGCTGATTTTCGACAAAAGAGATAACACCCCCCCATTACGTCATGCTTCAGAAATGTGGAAAATGGTCCGTTTTCAAATGTTTTATTTTTGAACGTCAGTTCACATTTGTAGGTGGATCATCAGTGTTAGAGCTAAAATTAGCATGTTTAAAGTGATTTTCATGCTTCCAGGGGCTCGGGAAGTTAATTAAATACCATTTGGAGGCATTTAATGTTCGAGCAAAAACGGCTGATTTTCGACAAAAGAGATAACACCCCCCATTACGTCATGCTTCAGAAATGTGGAAAATGGTCCGTTTTCAAATGTTTTATTTTTGAACGTCAGTTCACATTTGTAGGTGGATCATCAGTGTTAGAGCTAAAATTAGCATGTTTAAAGTGATTTTCATGCTTCCAGGGGCCCAAAACACAAGATTTATGGAATGGTTAAAAGTGCATGAAAATGGCCAATTTACTCACTCTGAGTTCTCAAAAAGGGTTTCTTCACCCCGGGAAGTTAATTAAATACCATTTGGAGGCATTTAATGTTCGAGCAAAAACGGCTGATTTTCGACAAAAGAGATAACACCCCCCCATTACGTCATGCTTCAGAAATGTGGAAAATGGTCCGTTTTCAAATGTTTTATTTTTGAACGTCAGTTCACATTTGTAGGTGGATCATCAGTGTTAGAGCTAAAATTAGCATGTTTAAAGTGATTTTCATGCTTCCAGGGGCTCGGGAAGTGAAATAAATACCATTTGGAGGCATTTAATGTTCGAGCAAAAACGGCTGATTTTCGACAAAAGAGATAACACCCCCCCATTACGTCATGCTTCAGAAATGTGGAAAATGGTCCGTTTTCAAATGTTTTATTTTTGAACGTCAGTTCACATTTGTAGGTGGATCATCAGTGTTAGAGCTAAAATTAGCATGTTTAAAGTGATTTTCATGCTTCCCGGGGCCCAAAACACAAGATTTATGGAATGGTTAAAAGTGCATGAAAATGGCCAATTTACTCACTCTGAGTTCTCAAAAAGGGTTTCTTCACCCCGGGAAGTTAATTAAATACCATTTGGAGGCATTTAATGTTCCAGCAAAAACGGCTGATTTTCGACAAAAGAGATAACACCCCCCCATTACGTTATGCTTCAGAAATGTGGAAAATGGTCCGTTTTCAAATGTTTTATCATTGAACGTCAGTTCACATTTGTAGGTGGATCATCAGTGTTAGAGCTAAAATTAGCATGTTTAAAGTGATTTTCATGCTTCCAGGGGCCCAAAACACAAGATTTATGGAATGGTTAAAAGTGCATGAAAATGGCCAATTTACTCACTCTGAGTTCTCAAAAAGGGTTTCTTCACCCCGGGAAGTTAATTAAATACCATTTGGAGGCATTTAATGTTCGAGCAAAAACGGCTGATTTTCGACAAAAGAGATAACACCCCCCCCATTACGTCATGCTTCAGAAATGTGGAAAATGGTCCGTTTTCAAATGTTTTATTTTTGAACGTCAGTTCACATTTGTAGGTGGATCATCAGTGTTAGAGCTAAAATTAGCATGTTTAAAGTTATTTTCATGCTTCCAGGGGCCCAAAACACAAGATTTATGGAATGGTTAAAAGTGCATGAAAATGGCCAATTTACTCACTCTGAGTTCTCAAAAAGGGTTTCTTCACCCCGGGTAGTTAATTAAATACCATTTGGAGGCATTTAATGTTCGAGCAAAAACTGCTGATTTTCGACAAAAGAGATAACACCCCCCCATTACGTCATGCTTCAGAAATGTGGAAAATGGTCCGTTTTCAAATGTTTTATTTTTGAACGTCAGTTCACATTTGTAGGTGGATCATCAGTGTTACAGCTAAAATTAGCATGTTTAAAGTGATTTTCATGCTTCCAGGGGCCCAAAACACAAGATTTATGGAATGGTTAAAAGTGCATGAAAATGGCCAATTTACTCACTCTGAGTTCTCAAAAAGGGTTTCTTCACCCCGGGAAGTTAATTAAATACCATTTGGAGGCATTTAATGTTCGAGCAAAAACGGCTGATTTTCGACAAAAGAGATAACACCCCCCCATTACGTCATGCTTCAGAAATGTGGAAAATGGTCCGTTTTCAAATGTTTTATTTTTGAATGTCAGTTCACATTTGTAGGTGGATCATCAGTGTTAGAGCTAAAATTAGCATGTTTAAAGTGATTTTCATGCTTCCAGGGGCCCAAAACACAAGATTTATGGAATGGTTAAAAGTGCATGAAAATGGCCAATTTACTCACTCTGAGTTCTCAAAAAGGGTTTCTTCACCCCGGGAAGTTAATTAAATACCATTTGGAGGCATTTAATGTTCCAGCAAAAACGGCTGATTTTCGACAAAAGAGATAACACCCCCCCATTACGTCATGCTTCAGAAATGTGGAAAATGGTCCGTTTTTAAATGTTTTATTTTTGAACGTCAGTTCACATTTGTAGGTGGATCATCAGTGTTAGAGCTAAAATTAGCATGTTTAAAGTGATTTTCATGCTTCCAGGGGCCCAAAACACAAGATTTATGGAATGGTTAAAAGTGCATGAAAATGGCCAATTTACTCACTCTGAGTTCTCAAAAAGGGTTTCTTCACCCCGGGAAGTTAATTAAATACCATTTGGAGGCATTTAATGTTCGAGCAAAAACGGCTGATTTTCGACAAAAGAGAGAACACCCCCCCATTACGTCATGCTTCAGAAATGTGGAAAATGGTCCGTTTTCAAATGTTTTATTTTTGAACGTCAGTTCACATTTGTAGGTGGATCATCAGTGTTAGAGCTAAAATTAGCATGTTTAAAGTGATTTTCATGCTTCCAGGGGCCCAAAACACAAGATTTATGGAATGGTTAAAAGTGCATGAAAATGGCCAATTTACTCACTCTGAGTTCTCAAAAAGGGTTTCTTCACCCCGGGAAGTTAATTAAATACCATTTGGAGGCATTTAATGTTCGAGCAAAAACGGCTGATTTTCGACAAAAGAGATAACACCCCCCCATTACGTCATGCTTCAGAAATGTGGAAAATGGTCCGTTTTCAAATGTTTTATTTTTGAACGTCAGTTCACATTTGTAGGTGGATCATCAGTGTTAGAGCTAAAATTAGCATGTTTAAAGTGATTTTCATGCTTCCAGGGGCCCAAAACACAAGATTTATGGAATGGTTAAAAGTGCATGAAAATGGCCAATTTACTCACTCTGAGTTCTCAAAAAGGGTTTCTTCACCCCGGGAAGTTAATTAAATACCATTTGGAGGCATTTAATGTTCGAGCAAAAACGGCTGATTTTCGACAAAAGAGATAACACCCCCCATTACGTCATGCTTCAGAAATGTGGAAAATGGTCTGTTTTCAAATGTTTTATTTTTGAACGTCAGTTCACATTTGTAGGTGGATCATCAGTGTTAGAGCTAAAATTAGCATGTTTAAAGTGATTTTCATGCTTCCAGGGGCCCAAAACACAAGATTTATGGAATGGTTAAAAGTGCATGAAAATGGCCAATTTACTCACTCTGAGTTCTCAAAAAGGGTTTCTTCACCCCGGGAAGTTAATTAAATACCATTTGGAGGCATTTAATGTTCGAGCAAAAACGGCTGATTTTCGACAAAAGAGATAACACCCCCCATTACGTCATGCTTCAGAAATGTGGAAAATGGTCTGTTTTCAAATGTTTTATTTTTGAACGTCAGTTCACATTTGTAGGTGGATCATCAGTGTTAGAGCTAAAATTAGCATGTTTAAAGTGATTTTCATGCTTCCAGGGGCCCAAAACACAAGATTTATGGAATGGTTAAAAGTGCATGAAAATGGCCAATTTACTCACTCTGAGTTCTCAAAAAGGGTTTCTTCACCCCGGGAAGTTAATTAAATACCATTTGGAGGCATTTAATGTTCGAGCAAAAACAGCTGATTTTCGACAAAAGAGATAACACCCCCCCATTACGTTATGCTTCAGAAATGTGGAAAATGGTCCGTTTTCAAATGTTTTATCATTGAACGTCAGTTCACATTTGTAGGTGGATCATCAGTGTTAGAGCTAAAATTAGCATGTTTAAAGTGATTTTCATGCTTCCAGGGGCCCAAAACACAAGATTTATGGAATGGTTAAAAGTGCATGAAAATGGCCAATTTACTCACTCTGAGTTCTCAAAAAGGGTTTCTTCACCCCGGGAAGTTAATTAAATACCATTTGGAGGCATTTAATGTTCGAGCAAAAACGGCTGATTTTCGACAAAAGAGATAACACCCCCCCCATTACGTCATGCTTCAGAAATGTGGAAAATGGTCCGTTTTCAAATGTTTTATTTTTGAACGTCAGTTCACATTTGTAGGTGGATCATCAGTGTTAGAGCTAAAATTAGCATGTTTAAAGTGATTTTCATGCTTCCAGGGGCCCAAAACACAAGATTTATGGAATGGTTAAAAGTGCATGAAAATGGCCAATTTACTCACTCTGAGTTCTCAAAAAGGGTTTCTTCACCCCGGGAAGTTAATTAAATACATTTGGAGGCATTTAATGTTCGAGCAAAAACGGCTGATTTTCGACAAAAGAGATAACACCCCCCCATTACGTCATGCTTCAGAAATGTGGAAAATGGTCCGTTTTCAAATGTTTTATTTTTGAACGTCAGTTCACATTTGTAGGTGGATCATCAGTGTTAGAGCTAAAATTAGCATGTTTAAAGTGATTTTCATGCTTCCAGGGGCCCAAAACACAAGATTTATGGAATGGTTAAAAGTGCATGAAAATGGCCAATTTACTCACTCTGAGTTCTCAAAAAGGGTTTCTTCACCCCGGGTAGTTAATTAAATACCATTTGGAGGCATTTAATGTTCGAGCAAAAACTGCTGATTTTCGACAAAAGAGATAACACCCCCCCATTACGTCATGCTTCAGAAATGTGGAAAATGGTCCGTTTTCAAATGTTTTATTTTTGAACGTCAGTTCACATTTGTAGGTGGATCATCAGTGTTACAGCTAAAATTAGCATGTTTAAAGTGATTTTCATGCTTCCAGGGGCCCAAAACACAAGATTTATGGAATGGTTAAAAGTGCATGAAAATGGCCAATTTACTCACTCTGAGTTCTCAAAAAGGGTTTCTTCACCCCGGGAAGTTAATTAAATACATTTGGAGGCATTTAATGTTCGAGCAAAAACGGCTGATTTTCGACAAAAGAGATAACACCCCCCCATTACGTCATGCTTCAGAAATGTGGAAAATGGTCCGTTTTCAAATGTTTTATTTTTGAATGTCAGTTCACATTTGTAGGTGGATCATCAGTGTTAGAGCTAAAATTAGCATGTTTAAAGTGATTTTCATGCTTCCAGGGGCCCAAAACACAAGATTTATGGAATGGTTAAAAGTGCATGAAAATGGCCAATTTACTCACTCTGAGTTCTCAAAAAGGGTTTCTTCACCCCGGGAAGTTAATTAAATACCATTTGGAGGCATTTAATGTTCCAGCAAAAACGGCTGATTTTCGACAAAAGAGATAACACCCCCCCATTACGTCATGCTTCAGAAATGTGGAAAATGGTCCGTTTTTAAATGTTTTATTTTTGAACGTCAGTTCACATTTGTAGGTGGATCATCAGTGTTAGAGCTAAAATTAGCATGTTTAAAGTGATTTTCATGCTTCCAGGGGCCCAAAACACAAGATTTATGGAATGGTTAAAAGTGCATGAAAATGGCCAATTTACTCACTCTGAGTTCTCAAAAAGGGTTTCTTCACCCCGGGAAGTTAATTAAATACCATTTGGAGGCATTTAATGTTCGAGCAAAAACGGCTGATTTTCGACAAAAGAGATAACACCCCCCCATTACGTCATGCTTCAGAAATGTGGAAAATGGTCCGTTTTCAAATGTTTTATTTTTGAACGTCAGTTCACATTTGTAGGTGGATCATCAGTGTTAGAGCTAAAATTAGCATGTTTAAAGTGATTTTCATGCTTCCAGGGGCCCAAAACACAAGATTTATGGAATGGTTAAAAGTGCATGAAAATGGCCAATTTACTCACTCTGAGTTCTCAAAAAGGGTTTCTTCACCCCGGGAAGTTAATTAAATACCATTTGGAGGCATTTAATGTTCGAGCAAAAACGGCTGATTTTCGACAAAAGAGATAACACCCCCCCATTACGTCATGCTTCAGAAATGTGGAAAATGGTCCGTTTTCAAATGTTTTATTTTTGAACGTCAGTTCACATTTGTAGGTGGATCATCAGTGTTAGAGCTAAAATTAGCATGTTTAAAGTGATTTTCATGCTTCCAGGGGCCCAAAACACAAGATTTATGGAATGGTTAAAAGTGCATGAAAATGGCCAATTTACTCACTCTGAGTTCTCAAAAAGGGTTTCTTCACCCCGGGAAGTTAATTAAATACCATTTGGAGGCATTTAATGTTCGAGCAAAAACGGCTGATTTTCGACAAAAGAGATAACACCCCCCATTACGTCATGCTTTAGAAATGTGGAAAATGGTCTGTTTTCAAATGTTTTATTTTTGAACGTCAGTTCACATTTGTAGGTGGATCATCAGTGTTAGAGCTAAAATTAGCATGTTTAAAGTGATTTTCATGCTTCCAGGGGCCCAAAACACAAGATTTATGGAATGGTTAAAAGTGCATGAAAATGGCCAATTTACTCACTCTGAGTTCTCAAAAAGGGTTTCTTCACCCCGGGAAGTTAATTAAATACCATTTGGAGGCATTTAATGTTCGAGCAAAAACGGCTGATTTTCGACAAAAGAGATAACACCCCCCATTACGTCATGCTTCAGAAATGTGGAAAATGGTCTGTTTTCAAATGTTTTATTTTTGAACGTCAGTTCACATTTGTAGGTGGATCATCAGTGTTAGAGCTAAAATTAGCATGTTTAAAGTGATTTTCATGCTTCCAGGGGCCCAAAACACAAGATTTATGGAATGGTTAAAAGTGCATGAAAATGGCCAATTTACTCACTCTGAGTTCTCAAAAAGGGTTTCTTCACCCCGGGAAGTTAATTAAATACCATTTGGAGGCATTTAATGTTCGAGCAAAAACGGCTGATTTTCGACAAAAGAGATAACACCCCCCCATTACGTCATGCTTCAGAAATGTGGAAAATGGTCCGTTTTCAAATGTTTTATTTTTGAACGTCAGTTCACATTTGTAGGTGGATCATCAGTGTTAGAGCTAAAATTAGCATGTTTAAAGTGATTTTCATGCTTCCAGGGGCTCGGGAAGTTAATTAAATACCATTTGGAGGCATTTAATGTTCGAGCAAAAACGGCTGATTTTCGACAAAAGAGATAACACCCCCCCATTACGTCATGCTTCAGAAATGTGGAAAATGGTCCGTTTTCAAATGTTTTATTTTTGAACGTCAGTTCACATTTGTAGGTGGATCATCAGTGTTAGAGCTAAAATTAGCATGTTTAAAGTGATTTTCATGCTTCCAGGGGCTCGGGAAGTTAATTAAATACCATTTGGAGGCATTTTAATGTTCGAGCAAAAACGGCTGATTTTCGACAAAAGAGATAACACCCCCCCATTACGTCATGCTTCAGAAATGTGGAAAATGGTCCGTTTTCAAATGTTTTATTTTTGAACGTCAGTTCACATTTGTAGGTGGATCATCAGTGTTAGAGCTAAAATTAGCATGTTTAAAGTGATTTTCATGCTTCCAGGGGCCCAAAACACAAGATTTATGGAATGGTTAAAAGTGCATGAAAATGGCCAATTTACTCACTCTGAGTTCTCAAAAAGGGTTTCTTCACCCCGGGAAGTTAATTAAATACCATTTGGAGGCATTTAATGTTCGAGCAAAAACGGCTGATTTTCGACAAAAGAGATAACACCCCCCCATTACGTCATGCTTCAGAAATGTGGAAAATGGTCCGTTTTCAAATGTTTTATTTTTGAACGTCAGTTCACATTTGTAGGTGGATCATCAGTGTTAGAGCTAAAATTAGCATGTTTAAAGTGATTTTCATGCTTCCAGGGGCCCAAAACACAAGATTTATGGAATGGTTAAAAGTGCATGAAAATGGCCAATTTACTCACTCTGAGTTCTCAAAAAGGGTTTCTTCACCCCGGGAAGTTAATTAAATACCATTTGGAGGCATTTAATGTTCGAGCAAAAACGGCTGATTTTCGACAAAAGAGATAACACCCCCCCATTACGTCATGCTTCAGAAATGTGGAAAATGGTCAGTTTTCAAATGTTTTATTTTTGAACGTCAGTTCACATTTGTAGGTGGATCATCAGTGTTAGAGCTAAAATTAGCATGTTTAAAGTGATTTTCATGCTTCCAGGGGCCCAAAACACAAGATTTATGGAATAGTTAAAAGTGCATGAAAATGGCCCATTTACTGACTCTGAGTTCTCAAAAAGGGTTTCTTCACCCCGGGAAGTTAATTAAATACCATTTGGAGGCATTTAATGTTCGAGCAAAAACGGCTGATTTTCGACAAAAGAGATAACACCCCCCCCATTACGTCATGATTCAGAAATGTGGAAAATGGTCCGTTTTCAAATGTTTTATTTTTGAACGTCAGTTCACATTTGTAGGTGGATCATCAGTGTTAGAGCTAAAATTAGCATGTTTAAAGTGATTTTCATGCTTCCAGGGGCCCAAAACACAAGATTTATGGAATGGTTAAAAGTGCATGAAAATGGCCAATTTACTCACTCTGAGTTCTCAAAAAGGGTTTCTTCACCCCGGGAAGTTAATTAAATACCATTTGGAGGCATTTAATGTTCGAGCAAAAACGGCTGATTTTCGACAAAAGAGATAACACCCCCCCATTACGTCATGCTTCAGAAATGTGGAAAATGGTCCGTTTTCAAATGTTTTATTTTTGAACGTCAGTTCACATTTGTAGGTGGATCATCAGTGTTAGAGCTAAAATTAGCATGTTTAAAGTGATTTTCATGCTTCCAGGGGCCCAAAACACAAGATTTATGGAATGGTTAAAAGTGCATGAAAATGGCCAATTTACTCACTCTGAGTTCTCAAAAAGGGTTTCTTCACCCCGGGAAGTTAATTAAATACCATTTGGATCATTTAATGTTCGAGCAAAAACGGCTGATTTTCGACAAAAGAGATAACACCCCCCCATTACGTCATGCTTCAGAAATGTGGAAAATGGTCAGTTTTCAAATGTTTTATTTTTGAACGTCAGTTCACATTTGTAGGTGGATCATCAGTGTTAGAGCTAAAATTAGCATGTTTAAAGTGATTTTCATGCTTCCAGGGGCCCAAAACACAAGATTTATGGAATAGTTAAAAGTGCATGAAAATGGCCCATTTACTGACTCTGAGTTCTCAAAAAGGGTTTCTTCACCCCGGGAAGTTAATTAAATACCATTTGGAGGCATTTAATGTTCGAGCAAAAACGGCTGATTTTCGACAAAAGAGATAACACCCCCCCCCATTACGTCATGCTTCAGAAATGTGGAAAATGGTCCGTTTTCAAATGTTTTATTTTTGAACGTCAGTTCACATTTGTAGGTGGATCATCAGTGTTAGAGCTAAAATTAGCATGTTTAAAGTGATTTTCATGCTTCCAGGAGCTCGGGAAGTGAAATAAATACCATTTGGAGGCATTTAATGTTCGAGCAAAAACAGCTGATTTTCGACAAAAGAGATAACACCCCCCCATTACGTCATGCTTCAGAAATGTGGAAAATGGTCCGTTTTCAAATGTTTTATTTTTGAACGTCAGTTCACATTTGTAGGTGGATCATCAGTGTTAGAGCTAAAATTAGCATGTTTAAAGTGATTTTCATGCTTCCAGGGGCTCGGGAAGTTAATTAAATACCATTTGGAGGCATTTAATGTTCGAGCAAAAACGGCTGATTTTCGACAAAAGAGATAACACCCCCCCATTACGTCATGCTTCAGAAATGTGGAAAATGGTCCGTTTTCAAATGTTTTATTTTTGAACGTCAGTTCACATTTGTAGGTGGATCATCAGTGTTAGAGCTAAAATTAGCATGTTTAAAGTGATTTTCATGCTTCCAGGGGCCCAAAACACAAGATTTATGGAATGGTTAAAAGTGCATGAAAATGGCCAATTTACTCACTCTGAGTTCTCAAAAAGGGTTTCTTCACCCCGGGAAGTTAATTAAATACCATTTGGAGGCATTTAATGTTCGAGCAAAAACGGCTGATTTTCGACAAAAGAGATAACACCCCCCCATTACGTCATGCTTCAGAAATGTGGAAAATGGTCCGTTTTCAAATGTTTTATTTTTGAACGTCAGTTCACATTTGTAGGTGGATCATCAGTGTTAGAGCTAAAATTAGCATGTTTAAAGTGATTTTCATGCTTCCAGGGGCTCGGGAAGTGAAATAAATACCATTTGGAGGCATTTAATGTTCGAGCAAAAACGGCTGATTTTCGACAAAAGAGATAACACCCCCCATTACGTCATGCTTCAGAAATGTGGAAAATGGTCCGTTTTCAAATGTTTTATTTTTGAACGTCAGTTCACATTTGTAGGTGGATCATCAGTGTTAGAGCTAAAATTAGCATGTTTAAAGTGATTTTCATGCTTCCAGGGGCCCAAAACACAAGATTTATGGAATGGTTAAAAGTGCATGAAAATGGCCAATTTACTCACTCTGAATTCTCAAAAAGGGTTTCTTCACCCCGGGAAGTTAATTAAATACCATTTGGAGGCATTTAATGTTCGAGCAAAAACGGCTGATTTTCGACAAAAGAGATAACACCCCCCATTACGTCATGCTTCAGAAATGTGGAAAATGGTCCGTTTTCAAATGTTTTATTTTTGAACGTCAGTTCACATTTGTAGGTGGATCATCAGTGTTAGAGCTAAAATTAGCATGTTTAAAGTGATTTTCATGCTTCCAGGGGCTCGGGAAGTTAATTAAATACCATTTGGAGGCATTTAATGTTCGAGCAAAAACGGCTGATTTTCGACAAAAGAGATAACACCCCCCATTACGTCATGCTTCAGAAATGTGGAAAATGGTCCGTTTTCAAATGTTTTATTTTTGAACGTCAGTTCACATTTGTAGGTGGATCATCAGTGTTAGAGCTAAAATTAGCATGTTTAAAGTGATTTTCATGCTTCCAGGGGCTCGGGAAGTTAATTAAATACCATTTGGAGGCATTTAATGTTCGAGCAAAAACGGCTGATTTTCGACAAAAGAGATAACACCCCCCCATTACGTCATGCTTCAGAAATGTGGAAAATGGTCCGTTTTCAAATGTTTTATTTTTGAACGTCAGTTCACATTTGTAGGTGGATCATCAGTGTTAGAGCTAAAATTAGCATGTTTAAAGTGATTTTCATGCTTCCAGGGGCTCGGGAAGTGAAATAAATACCATTTGGAGGCATTTAATGTTCGAGCAAAAACGGCTGATTTTCGACAAAAGAGATAACACCCCCCTATTACGTCATGCTTCAGAAATGTGGAAAATGGTCAGTTTTCAAATGTTTTATTTTTGAACGTCAGTTCACATTTGTAGGTGGATCATCAGTGTTAGAGCTAAAATTAGCATGTTTAAAGTGATTTTCATGCTTCCAGGGGCCCAAAACACAAGATTTATGGAATAGTTAAAAGTGCATGAAAATGGCCCATTTACTGACTCTGAGTTCTCAAAAAGGGTTTCTTCACCCCGGGAAGTTAATTAAATACCATTTGGAGGCATTTAATGTTCGAGCAAAAACGGCTGATTTTCGACAAAAGAGATAACACCCCCCCATTACGTCATGATTCAGAAATGTGGAAAATGGTCCGTTTTCAAATGTTTTATTTTTGAACGTCAGTTCACATTTGTAGGTGGATCATCAGTGTTAGAGCTAAAATTAGCATGTTTAAAGTGATTTTCATGCTTCCAGGGGCCCAAAACACAAGATTTATGGAATGGTTAAAAGTGCATGAAAATGGCCAATTTACTCACTCTGAGTTCTCAAAAAGGGTTTCTTCACCCCGGGAAGTTAATTAAATACCATTTGGAGGCATTTAATGTTCGAGCAAAAACGGCTGATTTTCGACAAAAGAGATAACACCCCCCCATTACGTCATGCTTCAGAAATGTGGAAAATGGTCCGTTTTCAAATGTTTTATTTTTGAACGTCAGTTCACATTTGTAGGTGGATCATCAGTGTTAGAGCTAAAATTAGCATGTTTAAAGTGATTTTCATGCTTCCAGGGGCCCAAAACACAAGATTTATGGAATGGTTAAAAGTGCATGAAAATGGCCAATTTACTCACTCTGAGTTCTCAAAAAGGGTTTCTTCACCCCGGGAAGTTAATTAAATACCATTTGGAGGCATTTAATGTTCGAGCAAAAACGGCTGATTTTCGACAAAAGAGATAACACCCCCCCATTACGTCATGCTTCAGAAATGTGGAAAATGGTCAGTTTTCAAATGTTTTATTTTTGAACGTCAGTTCACATTTGTAGGTGGATCATCAGTGTTAGAGCTAAAATTAGCATGTTTAAAGTGATTTTCATGCTTCCAGGGGCCCAAAACACAAGATTTATGGAATAGTTAAAAGTGCATGAAAATGGCCCATTTACTGACTCTGAGTTCTCAAAAAGGGTTTCTTCACCCCGGGAAGTTAATTAAATACCATTTGGAGGCATTTAATGTTCGAGCAAAAACGGCTGATTTTCGACAAAAGAGATAACACCCCCCCCCATTACGTCATGCTTCAGAAATGTGGAAAATGGTCCGTTTTCAAATGTTTTATTTTTGAACGTCAGTTCACATTTGTAGGTGGATCATCAGTGTTAGAGCTAAAATTAGCATGTTTAAAGTGATTTTCATGCTTCCAGGGGCTCGGGAAGTGAAATAAATACCATTTGGAGGCATTTAATGTTCGAGCAAAAACAGCTGATTTTCGACAAAAGAGATAACACCCCCCCATTACGTCATGCTTCAGAAATGTGGAAAATGGTCCGTTTTCAAATGTTTTATTTTTGAACGTCAGTTCACATTTGTAGGTGGATCATCAGTGTTAGAGCTAAAATTAGCATGTTTAAAGTGATTTTCATGCTTCCAGGGGCTCGGGAAGTTAATTAAATACCATTTGGAGGCATTTAATGTTCGAGCAAAAACGGCTGATTTTCGACAAAAGAGATAACACCCCCCCATTACGTCATGCTTCAGAAATGTGGAAAATGGTCCGTTTTCAAATGTTTTATTTTTGAACGTCAGTTCACATTTGTAGGTGGATCATCAGTGTTAGAGCTAAAATTAGCATGTTTAAAGTGATTTTCATGCTTCCAGGGGCCCAAAACACAAGATTTATGGAATGGTTAAAAGTGCATGAAAATGGCCAATTTACTCACTCTGAGTTCTCAAAAAGGGTTTATTCACCCCGGGAAGTTAATTAAATACCATTTGGAGGCATTTAATGTTCGAGCAAAAACGGCTGATTTTCGACAAAAGAGATAACACCCCCCCATTACGTCATGCTTCAGAAATGTGGAAAATGGTCCGTTTTCAAATGTTTTATTTTTGAACGTCAGTTCACATTTGTAGGTGGATCATCAGTGTTAGAGCTAAAATTAGCATGTTTAAAGTGATTTTCATGCTTCCAGGGGCTCGGGAAGTGAAATAAATACCATTTGGAGGCATTTAATGTTCGAGCAAAAACGGCTGATTTTCGACAAAAGAGATAACACCCCCCATTACGTCATGCTTCAGAAATGTGGAAAATGGTCCGTTTTCAAATGTTTTATTTTTGAACGTCAGTTCACATTTGTAGGTGGATCATCAGTGTTAGAGCTAAAATTAGCATGTTTAAAGTGATTTTCATGCTTCCAGGGGCTCGGGAAGTTAATTAAAAACCATTTGGAGGCATTTAATGTTCGAGCAAAAACGGCTGATTTTCGACAAAAGAGATAACACCCCCCATTACGTCATGCTTCAGAAATGTGGAAAATGGTCCGTTTTCAAATGTTTTATTTTTGAACGTCAGTTCACATTTGTAGGTGGATCATCAGTGTTAGAGCTAAAATTAGCATGTTTAAAGTGATTTTCATGCTTCCAGGGGCTCGGGAAGTTAATTAAATACCATTTGGAGGCATTTAATGTTCGAGCAAAAACGGCTGATTTTCGACAAAAGAGATAACACCCCCCCATTACGTCATGCTTCAGAAATGTGGAAAATGGTCCGTTTTCAAATGTTTTATTTTTGAACGTCAGTTCACATTTGTAGGTGGATCATCAGTGTTAGAGCTAAAATTAGCATGTTTAAAGTGATTTTCATGCTTCCAGGGGCTCGGGAAGTGAAATAAATACCATTTGGAGGCATTTAATGTTCGAGCAAAAACGGCTGATTTTCGACAAAAGAGATAACACCCCCCATTACGTCATGCTTCAGAAATGTGGAAAATGGTCCGTTTTCAAATGTTTTATTTTTGAACGTCAGTTCACATTTGTATGTGGATCATCAGTGTTAGAGCTAAAATTAGCATGTTTAAAGTGATTGTCATGCTTCCAGGGGCTCGGGAAGTTAATTAAATACCATTTGGAGGCATTTAATGTTCGAGCAAAAACGGCTGATTTTCGACAAAAGAGATAACACCCCCCATTACGTCATGCTTCAGAAATGTGGAAAATGGTCCGTTTTCAAATGTTTTATTTTTGAACGTCAGTTCACATTTGTAGGTGGATCATCAGTGTTAGAGCTAAAATTAGCATGTTTAAAGTGATTTTCATGCTTCCCGGGGCCCAAAACACAAGATTTATGGAATGGTTAAAAGTGCATAGAAATGGCCAATTTACTCACTCTGAGTTCTCAAAAAGGGTTTCTTCACCCCGGGAAGTTAATTAAATACCATTTGGAGGCATTTAATGTTCCAGCAAAAACGGCTGATTTTCGACAAAAGAGATAACACCCCCCCCATTACGTCATGCTTCAGAAATGTGGAAAATGGTCCGTTTTCAAATGTTTTATCATTGAACGTCAGTTCACATTTGTAGGTGGATCATCAGTGTTAGAGCTAAAATTAGCATGTTTAAAGTGATTTTCATGCTTCCAGGGGCCCAAAACACAAGATTTATGGAATGGTTAAAAGTGCATGAAAATGGCCAATTTACTCACTCTGAGTTCTCAAAAAGGGTTTCTTCACCCCGGGAAGTTAATTAAATACCATTTGGAGGCATTTAATGTTCGAGCAAAAACGGCTGATTTTCGACAAAAGAGATAACACCCCCCCCCATTACGTCATGCTTCAGAAATGTGGAAAATGGTCCGTTTTCAAATGTTTTATTTTTGAACGTCAGTTCACATTTGTAGGTGGATCATCAGTGTTAGAGCTAAAATTAGCATGTTTAAAGTGATTTTCATGCTTCCAGGGGCCCAAAACACAAGATTTATGGAATGGTTAAAAGTGCATGAAAATGGCCAATTTACTCACTCTGAGTTCTCAAAAAGGGTTTCTTCACCCCGGGTAGTTAATTAAATACCATTTGGAGGCATTTAATGTTCGAGCAAAAACTGCTGATTTTCGACAAAAGAGATAACACCCCCCCCATTACGTCATGCTTCAGAAATGTGGAAAATGGTCCGTTTTCAAATGTTTTATTTTTGAATGTCAGTTCACATTTGTAGGTGGATCATCAGTGTTAGAGCTAAAATTAGCATGTTTAAAGTGATTTTCATGCTTCCAGGGGCCCAAAACACAAGATTTATGGAATGGTTAAAAGTGCATGAAAATGGCCAATTTACTCACTCTGAGTTCTCAAAAAGGGTTTCTTCACCCCGGGAAGTTAATTAAATACCATTTGGAGGCATTTAATGTTCCAGCAAAAATGGCTGATTTTCGACAAAAGAGATAACACCCCCCCATTACGTCATGCTTCAGAAATGTGGAAAATGGTCCGTTTTTAAATGTTTTATTTTTGAACGTCAGTTCACATTTGTAGGTGGATCATCAGTGTTAGAGCTAAAATTAGCATGTTTAAAGTGATTTTCATGCTTCCAGGGGCCCAAAACACAAGATTTATGGAATGGTTAAAAGTGCATGAAAATGGCCAATTTACTCACTCTGAGTTCTCAAAAAGGGTTTCTTCACCCCGGGAAGTTAATTAAATACCATTTGGAGGCATTTAATGTTCGAGCAAAAACGGCTGATTTTCGACAAAAGAGATAACACCCCCCCCATTACGTCATGCTTCAGAAATGTGGAAAATGGTCCGTTTTCAAATGTTTTATTTTTTAACGTCAGTTCACATTTGTAGGTAGATCATCAGTGTTAGAGCAAAAATTAGCATGTTTAAAGTGATTTTCATGCTTCCAGGGGCCCAAAACACAAGATTTATGGAATGGTTAAAAGTGCATGAAAATGGCCAATTTACTCACTCTGAGTTCTCAAAAAGGGTTTCTTCACCCCGGGAAGTTAATTAAATACCATTTGGAGGCATTTAATGTTCGAGCAAAAACGGCAGATTTTCGACAAAAGAGATAACACCCCCCCATTACGTCATGCTTCAGAAATGTGGAAAATGGTCAGTTTTCAAATGTTTTATTTTTGAACGTCAGTTCACATTTGTAGGTAGATCATAAGTGTTAGAGCTAAAATTAGCATGTTTAAAGTGATTTTCATGCTTCCAGGGGCTCGGGAAGTTAATTAAATACCATTTGGAGGCATTTAATGTTCGAGCAAAAACGGCTGATTTTCGACAAAAGAGATAACACCCCCCCATTAAGTCATGCTTCAGAAATGTGGAAAATGGTCCGTTTTCAAATGTTTTATTTGTGAACGTCAGTTCACATTTGTAGGTGGATCATCAGTGTTAGAGCTAAAATTAGCATGTTTAAAGTGATTTTCATGCTTCCAGGGGCCCAAAACACAAGATTTATGGAATGGTTAAAAGTGCATGAAAATGGCCAATTTACTCACTCTGAGTTCTCAAAAAGGGTTTCTTCACCCCGGGAAGTTAATTAAATACCATTTGGAGGCATTTAATGTTCAAGCAAAAACGGCTGATTTTCGACAAAAGAGATAACACCCCCCCATTACGTCATGCTTCAGAAATGTGGAAAATGGTCCGTTTTCAAATGTTTTATTTTTGAACGTCAGTTCACATTTGTAGGTGGATCATCAGTGTTAGAGCTAAAATTAGCATGTTTAAAGTGATTTTCATGCTTCCAGGGGCCCAAAACACAAGATTTATGGAATGGTTAAAAGTGCATGAAAATGGCCAATTTACTCACTCTGAGTTCTCAAAAAGGGTTTCTTCACCCCGGGAAGTTAATTAAATACCATTTGGAGGCATTTAATGTTCGAGCAAAAACGGCTGATTTTCGACAAAAGAGATAACACCCCCCCATTACGTCATGCTTCAGAAATGTGGAAAATGGTCCGTTTTCAAATGTTTTATTTTTGAACGTCAGTTCACATTTGTAGGTGGATCATCAGTGTTAGAGCTAAAATTAGCATGTTTAAAGTGATATTCATGCTTCCAGGGGCCCAAAACACAAGATTTATGGAATGGTTAAAAGTGCATGAAAATGGCCAATTTACTCACTCTGAGTTCTCAAAAAGGGTTTCTTCACCCCGGGAAGTTAATTAAATACCATTTGGAGGCATTTAATGTTCGAGCAAAAACGGCTGATTTTCGACAAAAGAGATAACACCCCCCCATTACGTCATGCTTCAGAAATGTGGAAAATGGTCAGTTTTCAAATGTTTTATTTTTGAACGTCAGTTCACATTTGTAGGTGGATCATCAGTGTTAGAGCTAAAATTAGCATGTTTAAAGTGATTTTCATGCTTCCAGGGGGGCTCGGAAGTTAATTAAATACCATTTGGAGGCATTTAATGTTCGAGCAAAAACGGCTGATTTTCGACAAAAGAGATAACACCCCCCCCATTACGTCATGCTTCAGAAATGTGGAAAATGGTCCGTTTCAAATGTTTTATTTTGAACGTCAGTTCACATTTGTAGGTGGATCATCAGTGTTAGAGCTAAAATTAGCATGTTTAAAGTGATTTTCATGCTTCCAGGGGCCCAAAAACACAAGATTTATGGAATGGTTAAAAGTGCATGAAAATGGCCAATTTACTCACTCTGAGTTCTCAAAAAGGGTTTCTTCACCCCGGGAAGTTAATTAAATACCATTTGGAGGCATTTAATGTTCGAGCAAAAACGGCTGATTTTCGACAAAGAAGATAACACCCCCCCATTACGTCATGCTTCAGAAATGTGGAAAATGGTCCGTTTTCAAATGTTTTATTTTTGAACGTCAGTTCACATTTGTAGGTGGATCATCAGTGTTAGAGCTAAAATTAGCATGTTTAAAGTGATTTTCATGCTTCCAGGGGCCCAAAACACAAGATTTATGGAATGGTTAAAAGTGCATGAAAATGGCCAAATTTACTCACTCTGAGTTCTCAAAAAGGGTTTCTTCACCCCGGGAAGTTAATTAAATACCATTTGGAGGCATTTAATGTTCGAGCAAAAACGGCTTATTTTCGACAAAAGAGATAACACCCCCCCATTACGTCATGCTTCAGAAATGTGGAAAATGGTCCGTTTTCAAATGTTTTATTTTTGAACGTCAGTTCACATTTGTAGGTGGATCATCAGTGTTAGAGCTAAAATTAGCATGTTTAAAGTGATTTTCATGCTTCCAGGGGCTCGAGAAGTGAAATAAATACCATTTGGAGGCATTTAATGTTCGAGCAAAAACGGCTGATTTTCGACAAAAGAGATAACACCCCCCCATTACGTCATGCTTCAGAAATGTGGAAAATGGTCCGTTTTCAAATGTTTTATTTTTGAACGTCAGTTCACATTTGTAGGTGGATCATCAGTGTTAGAGCTAAAATTAGCATGTTTAAAGTGATTTTCATGCTTCCAGGGGCTCGGGAAGTTAATTAAATACCATTTGGAGGCATTTAATGTTCGAGCAAAAACGGCTGATTTTCGACAAAAGAGATAACACCCCCCATTACGTCATGCTTCAGAAATGTGGAAAATGGTCCGTTTTCAAATGTTTTATTTTTGAACGTCAGTTCACATTTGTAGGTGGATCATCAGTGTTAGAGCTAAAATTAGCATGTTTAAAGTGATTTTCATGCTTCCAGGGGCCCAAAACACAAGATTTATGGAATGGTTAAAAGTGCATGAAAATGGCCAATTTACTCACTCTGAGTTCTCAAAAAGGGTTTCTTCACCCCGGGAAGTTAATTAAATACCATTTGGAGGCATTTAATGTTCGAGCAAAAACGGCTGATTTTCGACAAAAGAGATAACACCCCCCCATTACGTCATGCTTCAGAAATGTGGAAAATGGTCCGTTTTCAAATGTTTTATTTTTGAACGTCAGTTCACATTTGTAGGTGGATCATCAGTGTTAGAGCTAAAATTAGCATGTTTAAAGTGATTTTCATGCTTCCAGGGGCCCAAAACACAAGATTTATGGAATGGTTAAAAGTGCATGAAAATGGCCAATTTAACTCACTCTGAGTTCTCAAAAAGGGTTTCTTCACCCCTGGGAAGTTAATTAAATACCATTTGGAGGCATTTTAATGTTCGAGCAAAAACGGCTGATTTTCGACAAAAGAGATAACACCCCCCATTACGTCATGCTTCAGAATTGTGGAAAATGGTCTGTTTTCAAATGTTTTATTTTTGAACGTCAGTTCACATTTGTAGGTGGATCATCAGTGTTAGAGCTAAAATTAGCATGTTTAAAGTGATTTTCATGCTTCCAGGGGCCCAAAACACAAGATTTATGAATGGTTAAAAGTGTATGAAAATGGCCAATTTACTCACTCTGAGTTCTCAAAAAGGGTTTCTTCACCCCGGGAAGTTAATTAAATACCATTTGGAGGCATTTAATGTTCGAGCAAAAACGGCTGATTTTCGACAAAAGAGATAACACCCCCCATTACGTCATGCTTCAGAAATATGGAAAATGGTCTGTTTTCAAATGTTTTATTTTTGAACGTCAGTTCACATTTGTAGGTGGATCATCAGTGTTAGAGCTAAAATTAGCATGTTTAAAGTGATTTTCATGCTTCCAGGGGCCCAAAACACAAGATTTATGGAATGGTTAAAAGTGCATGAAAATTGCCAATTTACTCACTCTGAGTTCTCAAAAAGGGTTTCTTCACCCCGGGAAGTTAATTAAATACCATTTGGAGGCATTTAATGTTCGAGCAAAAACAGCTGATTTTCGACAAAAGAGATAACACCCCCCCATTACGTCATGCTTCAGAAATGTGGAAAATGGTCCGTTTTCAAATGTTTTATTTTGAACGTCAGTTCACATTTGTAGGTGGATCATCAGTGTTAGAGCTAAAATTAGCATGTTTAAAGTGATTTTCATGCTTCCAGGGGCCCAAAACACAAGATTTATGGAATGGTTAAAAGTGCATGAAAATGGCCAATTTACTCACTCTGAGTTCTCAAAAAGGGTTTCTTCACCCCGGGAAGTTAATTAAATACCATTTGGAGGCATTTAATGTTCGAGCAAAAACGGCTGATTTTCGACAAAAGAGATAACACCCCCCCATTACGTCATGCTTCAGAAATGTGGAAAATGGTCCGTTTTCAAATGTTTTATTTTTGAACGTCAGTTCACATTTGTAGGTGGATCATCAGTGTTAGAGCTAAAATTAGCATGTTTAAAGTGATTTTCATGCTTCCAGGGGCCCAAAACACAAGATTTATGGAATGGTTAAAAGTGCATGAAAATGGCCAATTTACTCACTCTGAGTTCTCAAAAAGGGTTTCTTCACCCCGTGAAGTTAATTAAATACCATTTGGAGGCATTTAATGTTCGAGCAAAAACGGCTGATTTTCGACAAAAGAGATAACACCCCCCCATTACGTCATGCTTCAGAAATGTGGAAAATGGTCAGTTTTCAAATGTTTTATTTTTGAACGTCAGTTCACATTTGTAGGTGGATCATCAGTGTTAGAGCTAAAATTAGCATGTTTAAAGTGATTTTCATGCTTCCAGGGGCCCAAAACACAAGATTTATGGAATAGTTAAAAGTGCATGAAAATGGCCCATTTACTGACTCTGAGTTCTCAAAAAGGGTTTCTTCACCCCGGGAAGTTAATTAAATACCATTTGGAGGCATTTAATGTTCGAGCAAAAACGGCTGATTTTCGACAAAAGAGATAACACCCCCCCCATTACGTCATGATTCAGAAATGTGGAAAATGGTCCGTTTTCAAATGTTTTATTTTTGAACGTCAGTTCACATTTGTAGGTGGATCATCAGTGTTAGAGCTAAAATTAGCATGTTTAAAGTGATTTCATGCTTCCAGGGCCCAAAACACAAGATTTATGGAATGGTTAAAAGTGCATGAAAATGGCCAATTTACTCACTCTGAGTTCTCAAAAAGGGTTTCTTCACCCCGGGAAGTTAATTAAATACCATTTGGAGGCATTTAATGTTCGAGCAAAAACGGCTGATTTTCGACAAAAGAGATAACACCCCCCCATTACGTCATGCTTCAGAAATGTGGAAAATGGTCCGTTTTCAAATGTTTTATTTTTGAACGTCAGTTCACATTTGTAGGTGGATCATCAGTGTTAGAGCTAAAATTAGCATGTTTAAAGTGATTTTCATGCTTCCAGGGGCTCGGGAAGTTAATTAAATACCATTTGGAGGCATTTAATGTTCGAGCAAAAACGGCTGATTTTCGACAAAAGAGATAACACCCCCCCATTACGTCATGCTTCAGAAATGTGGAAAATGGTCCGTTTTCAAATGTTTTATTTTTGAACGTCAGTTCACATTTGTAGGTGGATCATCAGTGTTAGAGCTAAAATTAGCATGTTTAAAGTGATTTTCATGCTTCCAGGGGCCCAAAACACAAGATTTATGGAATGGTTAAAAGTGCATGAAAATGGCCAATTTACTCACTCTGAGTTCTCAAAAAGGGTTTCTTCACCCCGGGAAGTTAATTAAATACCATTTGGAGGCATTTAATGTTCGAGCAAAAACGGCTGATTTTCGACAAAAGAGATAACACCCCCCATTACGTCATGCTTCAGAAATGTGGAAAATGGTCCGTTTTCAAATGTTTTATTTTTGAACGTCAGTTCACATTTGTAGGTGGATCATCAGTGTTAGAGCTAAAATTAGCATGTTTAAAGTGATTTTCATGCTTCCAGGGGCTCGGGAAGTGAATAAATACCATTTGGAGGCATTTAATGTTCGAGCAAAAACGGCTGATTTTCGACAAAAGAGATAACACCCCCCATTACGTCATGCTTCAGAAATGTGGAAAATGGTCCGTTTTCAAATGTTTTATTTTTGAACGTCAGTTCACATTTGTAGGTGGATCATCAGTGTTAGAGCTAAAATTAGCATGTTTAAAGTGATTTTCATGCTTCCAGGGGCTCGGGAAGTTAATTAAATACCATTTGGAGGCATTTAATGTTCGAGCAAAAACGGCTGATTTTCGACAAAAGAGATAACACCCCCCATTACGTCATGATTCAGAAATGTGGAAAATGGTCCGTTTTCAAATGTTTTATTTTTGAACGTCAGTTCACATTTGTAGGTGGATCATCAGTGTTAGAGCTAAAATTAGCATGTTTAAAGTGATTTTCATGCTTCCAGGGGCTCGGGAAGTTAATTAAATACCATTTGGAGGCATTTAATGTTTGAGCAAAAACGGCTGATTTTCGACAAAAGAGATAACACCCCCCCATTACGTCATGCTTCAGAAATGTGGAAAATGGTCCGTTTTCAAATGTTTTAATTTTTGAACGTCAGTTCACATTTGTAGGTGGATCATCAGTGTTAGAGCTAAAATTAGCATGTTTAAAGTGATTTTCATGCTTCCAGGGCTCGGGAAGTGAAATAAATACCATTTGGAGGCATTTAATGTTCGAGCAAAAACGGCTGATTTTCGACAAAAGAGATAACACCCCCCATTACGTCATGCTTCAGAAATGTGGAAAATGGTCCGTTTTCAAATGTTTTATTTTTGAACGTCAGTTCACATTTGTATGTGGATCATCAGTGTTAGAGCTAAAATTAGCATGTTTAAAGTGATTGTCATGCTTCCAGGGGCTCGGGAAGTTAATTAAATACCATTTGGAGGCATTTAATGTTCGAGCAAAAACGGCTGATTTTCGACAAAAGAGATAACACCCCCCATTACGTCATGCTTCAGAAATGTGGAAAATGGTCCGTTTTCAAATGTTTTATTTTTGAACGTCAGTTCACATTTGTAGGTGGATCATCAGTGTTAGAGCTAAAATTAGCATGTTTAAAGTGATTTTCATGCTTCCCGGGGCCCAAAACACAAGATTTATGGAATGGTTAAAAGTGCATAGAAATGGCCAATTTACTCACTCTGAGTTCTCAAAAAGGGTTTCTTCACCCCGGGAAGTTAATTAAATACCATTTGGAGGCATTTAATGTTCCAGCAACAACGGCTGATTTTCGACAAAAGAGATAACACCCCCCCCATTACGTCATGCTTCAGAAATGTGGAAAATGGTCCGTTTTCAAATGTTTTATCATTGAACGTCAGTTCACATTTGTAGGTGGATCATCAGTGTTAGAGCTAAAATTAGCATGTTTAAAGTGATTTTCATGCTTCCAGGGGCCCAAAACACAAGATTTATGGAATGGTTAAAAGTGCATGAAAATGGCCAATTTACTCACTCTGAGTTCTCAAAAAGGGTTTCTTCACCCCGGGAAGTTAATTAAATACCATTTGGAGGCATTTAATGTTCGAGCAAAAACGGCTGATTTTCGACAAAAGAGATAACACCCCCCCCATTACGTCATGCTTCAGAAATGTGGAAAATGGTCCGTTTTCAAATGTTTTATTTTTGAACGTCAGTTCACATTTGTAGGTGGATCATCAGTGTTAGAGCTAAAATTAGCATGTTTAAAGTGATTTTCATGCTTCCAGGGGCCCAAAACACAAGATTTATGGAATGGTTAAAAGTGCATGAAAATGGCCAATTTACTCACTCTGAGTTCTCAAAAAGGGTTTCTTCACCCCGGGTAGTTAATTAAATACCATTTGGAGGCATTTAATGTTCGAGCAAAAACTGCTGATTTTCGACAAAAGAGATAACACCCCCCCCATTACGTCATGCTTCAGAAATGTGGAAAATGGTCCGTTTTCAAATGTTTTATTTTTGAACGTCAGTTCACATTTGTAGGTGGATCATCAGTTTTACAGCTAAAATTAGCATGTTTAAAGTGATTTTCATGCTTCCAGGGGCCCAAAACACAAGATTTATGGAATGGTTAAAAGTGCATGAAAATGGCCAATTTACTCACTCTGAGTTCTCAAAAAGGGTTTCTTCACCCCGGGAAGTTAATTAAATACCATTTGGAGGCATTTAATGTTCGAGCAAAAACGGCTGATTTTCGACAAAAGAGATAACACCCCCCCATTACGTCATGCTTCAGAAATGTGGAAAATGGTCCGTTTTCAAATGTTTTATTTTTGAATGTCAGTTCACATTTGTAGGTGGATCATCAGTGTTAGAGCTAAAATTAGCATGTTTAAAGTGATTTTCATGCTTCCAGGGGCCCAAAACACAAGATTTATGGAACGGTTAAAAGTGCATGAAAATGGCCAATTTACTCACTCTGAGTTCTCAAAAAGGGTTTCTTCACCCCGGGAAGTTAATTAAATACCATTTGGAGGCATTTAATGTTCGAGCAAAAATGGCTGATTTTCGACAAAAGAGATAACACCCCCCCATTACGTCATGCTTCAGAAATGTGGAAAATGGTCCGTTTTCAAATGTTTTATTTTTGAACGTCAGTTCACATTTGTAGGTGGATCATCAGTGTTAGAGCTAAAATTAGCATGTTTAAAGTGATTTTCATGCTTCCAGGGGCCCAAAACACAAGATTTATGGAATGGTTAAAAGTGCATGAAAATGGCCAATTTACTCACTCTGAGTTCTCAAAAAGGGTTTCTTCACCCCGGGAAGTTAATTAAATACCATTTGGAGGCATTTAATGTTCGAGCAAAAACGGCTGATTTTCGACAAAAGAGATAACACCCCCCCATTACGTCATGCTTCAGAAATGTGGAAAATTGTCCGTTTTCAAATGTTTTATTTTTGAACGTCAGTTCACATTTGTAGGTGGATCATCAGTGTTAGAGCTAAAATTAGCATGTTTAAAGTGATTTTCATGCTTCCAGGGGCCCAAAACACAAGATTTATGGAATGGTTAAAAGTGCATGAAAATGGCCAATTTACTCACTCTGAGTTCTCAAAAAGGGTTTCTTCACCCCGGGAAGTTAATTAAATACCATTTGGAGGCATTTAATGTTCGAGCAAAAACGGCTGATTTTCGACAAAAGAGATAACACCCCCCCATTACGTCATGCTTCAGAAATGTGGAAAATGGTCCGTTTTCAAATGTTTTATTTTTGAACGTCAGTTCACATTTGTAGGTGGATCATCAGTGTTAGAGCTAAAATTAGCATGTTTAAAGTGATTTTCATGCTTCCAGGGGCTCGGGAAGTGAAATAAATACCATTTGGAGGCATTTAATGTTCGAGCAAAAACGGCTGATTTTCGACAAAAGAGATAACACCCCCCCATTACGTCATGCTTCAGAAATGTGGAAAATGGTCCGTTTTCAAATGTTTTATTTTTGAACGTCAGTTCACATTTGTAGGTGGATCATCAGTGTTAGAGCTAAAATTAGCATGTTTAAAGTGATTTTCATGCTTCCAGGGGCTCGGGAAGTTAATTAAATACCATTTGGAGGCATTTAATGTTCGAGCAAAAACGGCTGATTTTCGACAAAAGAGATAACACCCCCCATTACGTCATGCTTCAGAAATGTGGAAAATGGTCCGTTTTCAAATGTTTTATTTTTGAACGTCAGTTCACATTTGTAGGTGGATCATCAGTGTTAGAGCTAAAATTAGCATGTTTAAAGTGATTTTCATGCTTCCAGGGGCCCAAAACACAAGATTTATGGAATGGTTAAAAGTGCATGAAAATGGCCAATTTACTCACTCTGAGTTCTCAAAAAGGGTTTCTTCACCCCGGGAAGTTAATTAAATACCATTTGGAGGCATTTAATGTTCGAGCAAAAACGGCTGATTTTCGACAAAAGAGATAACACCCCCCCATTACGTCATGCTTCAGAAATGTGGAAAATGGTCCGTTTTCAAATGTTTTATTTTTGAACGTCAGTTCACATTTGTAGGTGGATCATCAGTGTTAGAGCTAAAATTAGCATGTTTAAAGTGATTTTCATGCTTCCAGGGGCCCAAAACACAAGATTTATGGAATGGTTAAAAGTGCATGAAAATGGCCAATTTACTCACTCTGAGTTCTCAAAAAGGGTTTCTTCACCCCGGGAAGTTAATTAAATACCATTTGGAGGCATTTAATGTTCGAGCAAAAACGGCTGATTTTCGACAAAAGAGATAACACCCCCCATTACGTCATGCTTCAGAAATGTGGAAAATGGTCTGTTTTCAAATGTTTTATTTTTGAACGTCAGTTCACATTTGTAGGTGGATCATCAGTGTTAGAGCTAAAATTAGCATGTTTAAAGTGATTTTCATGCTTCCAGGGGCCCAAAACACAAGATTTATGGAATGGTTAAAAGTGCATGAAAATGGCCAATTTACTCACTCTGAGTTCTCAAAAAGGGTTTCTTCACCCCGGGAAGTTAATTAAATACCATTTGGAGGCATTTAATGTTCGAGCAAAAACGGCTGATTTTCGACAAAAGAGATAACACCCCCCATTACGTCATGCTTCAGAAATGTGGAAAATGGTCTGTTTTCAAATGTTTTATTTTTGAACGTCAGTTCACATTTGTAGGTGGATCATCAGTGTTAGAGCTAAAATTAGCATGTTTAAAGTGATTTTCATGCTTCCAGGGGCCCAAAACACAAGATTTATGGAATGGTTAAAAGTGCATGAAAATGGCCAATTTACTCACTCTGAGTTCTCAAAAAGGGTTTCTTCACCCCGGGAAGTTAATTAAATACCATTTGGAGGCATTTAATGTTCGAGCAAAAACAGCTGATTTTCGACAAAAGAGATAACACCCCCCCATTACGTCATGCTTCAGAAATGTGGAAAATGGTCCGTTTTCAAATGTTTTATTTTTGAACGTCAGTTCACATTTGTAGGTGGATCATCAGTGTTAGAGCTAAAATTAGCATGTTTAAAGTGATTTTCATGCTTCCAGGGGCCCAAAACACAAGATTTATGGAATGGTTAAAAGTGCATGAAAATGGCCAATTTACTCACTCTGAGTTCTCAAAAAGGGTTTCTTCACCCCGGGAAGTTAATTAAATACCACTTGGAGGCATTTAATGTTCGAGCAAAAACGGCTGATTTTCGACAAAAGAGATAACACCCCCCCATTACGTCATGCTTCAGAAATGTGGAAAATGGTCCGTTTTCAAATGTTTTATTTTTGAACGTCAGTTCACATTTGTAGGTGGATCATCAGTGTTAGAGCTAAAATTAGCATGTTTAAAGTGATTTTCATGCTTCCAGGGGCTCGGGAAGTTAATTAAATACCATTTGGAGGCATTTAATGTTCGAGCAAAAACGGCTGATTTTCGACAAAAGAGATAACACCCCCCCATTACGTCATGCTTCAGAAATGTGGAAAATGGTCCGTTTTCAAATGTTTTATTTTTGAACGTCAGTTCACATTTGTAGGTGGATCATCAGTGTTAAAGCTAAAATTAGCATGTTTAAAGTGATTTTCATGCTTCCAGGGGCTCGGGAAGTTAATTAAATACCATTTGGAGGCATTTTAATGTTCGAGCAAAAACGGCTGATTTTCGACAAAAGAGATAACACCCCCCCATTACGTCATGCTTCAGAAATGTGGAAAATTGTCCGTTTTCAAATGTTTTATTTTTGAACGTCAGTTCACATTTGTAGGTGGATCATCAGTGTTAGAGCTAAAATTAGCATGTTTAAAGTGATTTTCATGCTTCCAGGGGCCCAAAACACAAGATTTATGGAATGGTTAAAAGTGCATGAAAATGGCCAATTTACTCACTCTGAGTTCTCAAAAAGGGTTTCTTCACCCCGGGAAGTTAATTAAATACCATTTGGAGGCATTTAATGTTCGAGCAAAAACGGCTGATTTTCGACAAAAGAGATAACACCCCCCATTACGTCATGATTCAGAAATGTGGAAAATGGTCCGTTTTCAAATGTTTTATTTTTGAACGTCAGTTCACATTTGTAGGTGGATCATCAGTGTTAGAGCTAAAATTAGCATGTTTAAAGTGATTTTCATGCTTCCAGGGGCCCAAAACACAAGATTTATGGAATGGTTAAAAGTGCATGAAAATGGCCAATTTACTCACTCTGAGTTCTCAAAAAGGGTTTCTTCACCCCGGGAAGTTAATTAAATACCATTTGGAGGCATTTAATGTTCGAGCAAAAACGGCTGATTTTCGACAAAAGAGATAACACCACCCCATTACGTCATGCTTCAGAAATGTGGAAAATGGTCCGTTTTCAAATGTTTTATTTTTGAACGTCAGTTCACATTTGTAGGTGGATCATCAGTGTTAGAGCTAAAATTAGCATGTTTAAAGTGATTTTCATGCTTCCAGGGGCTCGGGAAGTGAAATAAATACCATTTGGAGGCATTTAATGTTCGAGCAAAAACGGCTGATTTTCGACAAAAGAGATAACACCCCCCCATTACGTCATGCTTCAGAAATGTGGAAAATGGTCCGTTTTCAAATGTTTTATTTTTGAACGTCAGTTCACATTTGTAGGTGGATCATCAGTGTTAGAGCTAAAATTAGCATGTTTAAAGTGATTTTCATGCTTCCAGGGGCTCGGGAAGTTAATTAAATACCATTTGGAGGCATTTAATGTTCGAGCAAAAACGGCTGATTTTCGACAAAAGAGATAACACCCCCCCATTACGTCATGCTTCAGAAATGTGGAAAATGGTCCGTTTTCAAATGTTTTATTTTTGAACGTCAGTTCACATTTGTAGGTGGATCATCAGTGTTAGAGCTAAAATTAGCATGTTTAAAGTGATTTTCATGCTTCCAGGGGCCCAAAACACAAGATTTATGGAATGGTTAAAAGTGCATGAAAATGGCCAATTTACTCACTCTGAGTTCTCAAAAAGGGTTTCTTCACCCCGGGAAGTTAATTAAATACCATTTGGAGGCATTTAATGTTCGAGCAAAAACGGCTGATTTTCGACAAAAGAGATAACACCCCCCCATTACGTCATGCTTCAGAAATGTGGAAAATGGTCCGTTTTCAAATGTTTTATTTTTGAACGTCAGTTCACATTTGTAGGTGGATCATCAGTGTTAGAGCTAAAATTAGCATGTTTAAAGTGATTTTCATGCTTCCAGGGGCTCTAGAAGTGAAATAAATACCATTTGGAGGCATTTAATGTTCGAGCAAAAACGGCTGATTTTCGACAAAAGAGATAACACCCCCCCATTACGTCATGCTTCAGAAATGTGGAAAATGGTCCGTTTTCAAATGTTTTATTTTTGAACGTCAGTTCACATTTGTAGGTGGATCATCAGTGTTAGAGCTAAAATTAGCATGTTTAAAGTGATTTTCATGCTTCCAGGGGCTCGGGAAGTTAATTAAATACCATTTGGAGGCATTTAATGTTCGAGCAAAAACGGCTGATTTTCGACAAAAGAGATAACACCCCCCATTACGTCATGCTTCAGAAATGTGGAAAATGGTCCGTTTTCAAATGTTTTATTTTTGAACGTCAGTTCACATTTGTAGGTGGATCATCAGTGTTAGAGCTAAAATTAGCATGTTTAAAGTGATTTTCATGCTTCCAGGGGCTCGGGAAGTTAATTAAATACCATTTGGAGGCATTTAATGTTCGAGCAAAAACGGCTGATTTTCGACAAAAGAGATAACACCCCCCCATTACGTCATGCTTCAGAAATGTGGAAAATGGTCCGTTTTCAAATGTTTTATTTTTGAACGTCAGTTCACATTTGTAGGTGGATCATCAGTGTTAGAGCTAAAATTAGCATGTTTAAAGTGATTTTCATGCTTCCAGGGGCTCGGGAAGTGAAATAAATACCATTTGGAGGCATTTAATGTTCGAGCAAAAACGGCTGATTTTCGACAAAAGAGATAACACCCCCCATTACGTCATGCTTCAGAAATGTGGAAAATGGTCCGTTTTCAAATGTTTTATTTTTGAACGTCAGTTCACATTTGTATGTGGATCATCAGTGTTAGAGCTAAAATTAGCATGTTTAAAGTGATTGTCATGCTTCCAGGGGCTCGGGAAGTTAATTAAATACCATTTGGAGGCATTTAATGTTCGAGCAAAAACGGCTGATTTTCGACAAAAGAGATAACACCCCCCATTACGTCATGCTTCAGAAATGTGGAAAATGGTCCGTTTTCAAATGTTTTATTTTTGAACGTCAGTTCACATTTGTAGGTGGATCATCAGTGTTAGAGCTAAAATTAGCATGTTTAAAGTGATTTTCATGCTTCCCGGGGCCCAAAACACAAGATTTATGGAATGGTTAAAAGTGCATAGAAATGGCCAATTTACTCACTCTGAGTTCTCAAAAAGGGTTTCTTCACCCCGGGAAGTTAATTAAATACCATTTGGAGGCATTTAATGTTCCAGCAAAAACGGCTGATTTTCGACAAAAGAGATAACACCCCCCCCATTACGTCATGCTTCAGAAATGTGGAAAATGGTCCGTTTTCAAATGTTTTATCATTGAACGTCAGTTCACATTTGTAGGTGGATCATCAGTGTTAGAGCTAAAATTAGCATGTTTAAAGTGATTTTCATGCTTCCAGGGGCCCAAAACACAAGATTTATGGAATGGTTAAAAGTGCATGAAAATGGCCAATTTACTCACTCTGAGTTCTCAAAAAGGGTTTCTTCACCCCGGGAAGTTAATTAAATACCATTTGGAGGCATTTAATGTTCGAGCAAAAACGGCTGATTTTCGACAAAAGAGATAACACCCCCCCCATTACGTCATGCTTCAGAAATGTGGAAAATGGTCCGTTTTCAAATGTTTTATTTTTGAACGTCAGTTCACATTTGTAGGTGGATCATCAGTGTTAGAGCTAAAATTAGCATGTTTAAAGTGATTTTCATGCTTCCAGGGGCCCAAAACACAAGATTTATGGAATGGTTAAAAGTGCATGAAAATGGCCAATTTACTCACTCTGAGTTCTCAAAAAGGGTTTCTTCACCCCGGGTAGTTAATTAAATACCATTTGGAGGCATTTAATGTTCGAGCAAAAACTGCTGATTTTCGACAAAAGAGATAACACCCCCCCCATTACGTCATGCTTCAGAAATGTGGAAAATGGTCCGTTTTCAAATGTTTTATTTTTGAACGTCAGTTCACATTTGTAGGTGGATCATCAGTGTTACAGCTAAAATTAGCATGTTTAAAGTGATTTTCATGCTTCCAGGGGCCCAAAACACAAGATTTATGGAATGGTTAAAAGTGCATGAAAATGGCCAATTTACTCACTCTGAGTTCTCAAAAAGGGTTTCTTCACCCCGGGAAGTTAATTAAATACCATTTGGAGGCATTTAATGTTCGAGCAAAAACGGCTGATTTTCGACAAAAGAGATAACACCCCCCATTACGTCATGCTTCAGAAATGTGGAAAATGGTCCGTTTTCAAATGTTTTATTTTTGAATGTCAGTTCACATTTGTAGGTGGATCATCAGTGTTAGAGCTAAAATTAGCATGTTTAAAGTGATTTTCATGCTTCCAGGGGCCCAAAACACAAGATTTATGGAACGGTTAAAAGTGCATGAAAATGGCCAATTTACTCACTCTGAGTTCTCAAAAAGGGTTTCTTCACCCCGGGAAGTTAATTAAATACCATTTGGAGGCATTTAATGTTCCAGCAAAAATGGCTGATTTTCGACAAAAGAGATAACACCCCCCCATTACGTCATGCTTCAGAAATGTGGAAAATGGTCCGTTTTTAAATGTTTTATTTTTGAACGTCAGTTCACATTTGTAGGTGGATCATCAGTGTTAGAGCTAAAATTAGCATGTTTAAAGTGATTTTCATGCTTCCAGGGGCCCAAAACACAAGATTTATGGAATGGTTAAAAGTGCATGAAAATGGCCAATTTACTCACTCTGAGTTCTCAAAAAGGGTTTCTTCACCCCGGGAAGTTAATTAAATACCATTTGGAGGCATTTAATGTTCGAGCAAAAACGGCTGATTTTCGACAAAAGAGATAACACCCCCCCATTACGTCATGCTTCAGAAATGTGGAAAATGGTCCGTTTTCAAATGTTTTATTTTTGAACGTCAGTTCACATTTGTAGGTGGATCATCAGTGTTAGAGCTAAAATTAGCATGTTTAAAGTGATTTTCATGCTTCCAGGGGCTCGGGAAGTTAATTAAATACCATTTGGAGGCATTTAATGTTCGAGCAAAAACGGCTGATTTTCGACAAAAGAGATAACACCCCCCCATGACGTCATGCTTCAGAAATTTGGAAAATGGTCCGTTTTCAAATGTTTTATTTTTGAACGTCAGTTCACATTTGTAGGTGGATCATCAGTGTTAGAGCTAAAATTAGCATGTTTAAAGTGATTTTCATGCTTCCAGGGGCTCGGGAAGTTAATTAAATACCATTTGGAGGCATTTTAATGTTCGAGCAAAAACGGCTGATTTTCGACAAAAGAGATAACACCCCCCATTACGTCATGCTTCAGAAATGTGGAAAATGGTCTGTTTTCAAATGTTTTATTTTTGAACGTCAGTTCACATTTGTAGGTGGATCATCAGTGTTAGAGCTAAAATTAGCATGTTTAAAGTGATTTTCATGCTTCCAGGGGCCCAAAACACAAGATTTATGGAATGGTTAAAAGTGCATGAAAATGGCCAATTTACTCACTCTGAGTTCTCAAAAAGGGTTTCTTCACCCCGGGAAGTTAATTAAATACCATTTGGAGGCATTTAATGTTCGAGCAAAAACGGCTGATTTTCGACAAAAGAGATAACACCCCCCATTACGTCATGCTTCAGAAATGTGGAAAATGGTCTGTTTTCAAATGTTTTATTTTTGAACGTCAGTTCACATTTGTAGGTGGATCATCAGTGTTAGAGCTAAAATTAGCATGTTTAAAGTGATTTTCATGCTTCCAGGGGCCCAAAACACAAGATTTATGGAATGGTTAAAAGTGCATGAAAATGGCCAATTTACTCACTCTGAGTTCTCAAAAAGGGTTTCTTCACCCCGGGAAGTTAATTAAATACCATTTGGAGGCATTTAATGTTCGAGCAAAAACAGCTGATTTTCGACAAAAGAGATAACACCCCCCCATTACGTCATGCTTCAGAAATGTGGAAAATGGTCCGTTTTCAAATGTTTTATTTTTGAACGTCAGTTCACATTTGTAGGTGGATCATCAGTGTTAGAGCTAAAATTAGCATGTTTAAAGTGATTTTCATGCTTCCAGGGGCCCAAAACACAAGATTTATGGAATGGTTAAAAGTGCATGAAAATGGCCAATTTACTCACTCTGAGTTCTCAAAAAGGGTTTCTTCACCCCGGGAAGTTAATTAAATACCACTTGGAGGCATTTAATGTTCGAGCAAAAACGGCTGATTTTCGACAAAAGAGATAACACCCCCCCATTACGTCATGCTTCAGAAATGTGGAAAATGGTCCGTTTTCAAATGTTTTATTTTTGAACGTCAGTTCACATTTGTAGGTGGATCATCAGTGTTAGAGCTAAAATTAGCATGTTTAAAGTGATTTTCATGCTTCCAGGGGCTCGGGAAGTTAATTAAATACCATTTGGAGGCATTTAATGTTCGAGCAAAAACGGCTGATTTTCGACAAAAGAGATAACACCCCCCCATTACGTCATGCTTCAGAAATGTGGAAAACGGTCCGTTTTCAAATGTTTTATTTTTGAACGTCAGTTCCCATTTGTAGGTGGATCATCAGTGTTAGAGCTAAAATTAGCATGTTTAAAGTGATTTTCATGCTTCCAGGGGCTCGGGAAGTTAATTAAATACCATTTGGAGGCATTTTAATGTTCGAGCAAAAACAGCTGATTTTCGACAAAAGAGATAACACCCCCCCATTACGTCATGCTTCAGAAATGTGGAAAATTGTCCGTTTTCAAATGTTTTATTTTTGAACGTCAGTTCACATTTGTAGGTGGATCATCAGTGTTAGAGCTAAAATTAGCATGTTTAAAGTGATTTTCATGCTTCCAGGGGCCCAAAACACAAGATTTATTCAATGGTTAAAAGTGCATGAAAATGGCCAATTTACTCACTCTGAGTTCTCAAAAAGGGTTTCTTCACCCCGGGAAGTTAATTAAATACCATTTGGAGGCATTTAATGTTCGAGCAAAAACGGCTGATTTTCGACAAAAGAGATAACACCCCCCCATTACGTCATGATTCAGAAATGTGGAAAATGGTCCGTTTTCAAATGTTTTATTTTTGAACGTCAGTTCACATTTGTAGGTGGATCATCAGTGTTAGAGCTAAAATTAGCATGTTTAAAGTGATTTTCATGCTTCCAGGGGCCCAAAACACAAGATTTATGGAATGGTTAAAAGTGCATGAAAATGGCCAATTTACTCACTCTGAGTTCTCAAAAAGGGTTTCTTCACCCCGGGAAGTTAATTAAATACCATTTGGAGGCATTTAATGTTCGAGCAAAAACGGCTGATTTTCGACAAAAGAGATAACACCACCCCATTACGTCATGCTTCAGAAATGTGGAAAATGGTCCGTTTTCAAATGTTTTATTTTTGAACGTCAGTTCACATTTGTAGGTGGATCATCAGTGTTAGAGCTAAAATTAGCATGTTTAAAGTGATTTTCATGCTTCCAGGGGCTCGGGAAGTGAAATAAATACCATTTGGAGGCATTTAATGTTCGAGCAAAAACGGCTGATTTTCGACAAAAGAGATAACACCCCCCCATTACGTCATGCTTCAGAAATGTGGAAAATGGTCCGTTTTCAAATGTTTTATTTTTGAACGTCAGTTCACATTTGTAGGTGGATCATCAGTGTTAGAGCTAAAATTAGCATGTTTAAAGTGATTTTCATGCTTCCAGGGGCTCGGGAAGTTAATTAAATACCATTTGGAGGCATTTAATGTTCGAGCAAAAACGGCTGATTTTCGACAAAAGAGATAACACCCCCCCATTACGTCATGCTTCAGAAATGTGGAAAATGGTCCGTTTTCAAATGTTTTATTTTTGAACGTCAGTTCACATTTGTAGGTGGATCATCAGTGTTAGAGCTAAAATTAGCATGTTTAAAGTGATTTTCATGCTTCCAGGGGCCCAAAACACAAGATTTATGGAATGGTTAAAAGTGCATGAAAATGGCCAATTTACTCACTCTGAGTTCTCAAAAAGGGTTTCTTCACCCCGGGAAGTTAATTAAATACCATTTGGAGGCATTTAATGTTCGAGCAAAAACGGCTGATTTTCGACAAAAGAGATAACACCCCCCCATTACGTCATGCTTCAGAAATGTGGAAAATGGTCCGTATTCAAATGTTTTATTTTTGAACGTCAGTTCACATTTGTAGGTGGATCATCAGTGTTAGAGCTAAAATTAGCATGTTTAAAGTGATTTTCATGCTTCCAGGGGCTCGGGAAGTGAAATAAATACCATTTGGAGGCATTTAATGTTCGAGCAAAAACGGCTGATTTTCGACAAAAGAGATAACACCCCCCCATTACGTCATGCTTCAGAAATGTGGAAAATGGTCCGTTTTCAAATGTTTTATTTTTGAACGTCAGTTCACATTTGTAGGTGGATCATCAGTGTTAGAGCTAAAATTAGCATGTTTAAAGTGATTTTCATGCTTCCAGGGGCTCGGGAAGTTAATTAAATACCATTTGGAGGCATTTAATGTTCGAGCAAAAACGGCTGATTTTCGACAAAAGAGATAACACCCCCCATTACGTCATGCTTCAGAAATGTGGAAAATGGTCCGTTTTCAAATGTTTTATTTTTGAACGTCAGTTCACATTTGTAGGTGGATCATCAGTGTTAGAGCTAAAATTAGCATGTTTAAAGTGATTTTCATGCTTCCAGGGGCTCGGGAAGTTAATTAAATACCATTTGGAGGCATTTAATGTTCGAGCAAAAACGGCTGATTTTCGACAAAAGAGATAACACCCCCCCATTACGTCATGCTTCAGAAATGTGGAAAATGGTCCGTTTTCAAATGTTTTATTTTTGAACGTCAGTTCACATTTGTAGGTGGATCATCAGTGTTAGAGCTAAAATTAGCATGTTTAAAGTGATTTTCATGCTTCCAGGGGCTCGGGAAGTGAAATAAATACCATTTGGAGGCATTTAATGTTCGAGCAAAAACGGCTGATTTTCGACAAAAGAGATAACACCCCCCATTACGTCATGCTTCAGAAATGTGGAAAATGGTCCGTTTTCAAATGTTTTATTTTTGAACGTCAGTTCACATTTGTATGTGGATCATCAGTGTCAGTGTTAGAGCTAAAATTAGCATGTTTAAAGTGATTGTCATGCTTCCAGGGGCTCGGGAAGTTAATTAAATACCATTTGGAGGCATTTAATGTTTCGAGCAAAAACGGCTGATTTTCGACAAAAGAGATACACCCCCCATTACGTCATGCTTCAGAAATGTGGAAAATGGTCCGTTTTCAAATGTTTTATTTTGAACGTCAGTTCACATTTGTAGGTGGATCATCAGTGTTAGAGCTAAAATTAGCATGTTTAAAGTGATTTTCATGCTTCCCGGGGCCCAAAACACAGATTTATGGAATGGTTAAAAGTGCATAGAAATGGCCAATTTACTCACTCTGAGTTCTCAAAAAGGGTTTCTTCACCCCGGGAAGTTAATTAAATACCATTTGGAGGCATTTAATGTTCCAGCAAAAACGGCTGATTTTCGACAAAAGAGATAACACCCCCCCCATTACGTCATGCTTCAGAAATGTGGAAAATGGTCCGTTTTCAAATGTTTTATCATTGAACGTCAGTTCACATTTGTAGGTGGATCATCAGTGTTAGAGCTAAAATTAGCATGTTTAAAGTGATTTTCATGCTTCCAGGGGCCCAAAACACAGATTTATGGAATGGTTAAAAGTGCATGAAAATGGCCAATTTACTCACTCTGAGTTCTCAAAATGGGTTTCTTCACCCCGGGAAGTTAATTAAATACCATTTGGAGCATTTAATGGTCGAGCAAAAACGGCTGATTTTCGACAAAAGAGATAACACCCCCCCATTACGTCATGCTTCAGAAATGTGGAAAATGGTCCGTTTTCAAATGTTTTATTTTTGAACGTCAGTTCACATTTGTAGGTGGATCATCAGTGTTAGAGCTAAAATTAGCATGTTTAAAGTGATTTTCATGCTTCCAGGGGCCCAAAACACAAGATTATGGAATGGTTAAAAGTGCAATGAAAATGGCCAATTTACTCACTCTGAGTTCTCAAAAAGGTTTCTTCACCCCGGGTAGTTAATAAATACCATTTGGAGGCATTTAATGTTCGAGCAAAAACTGCTGATTTTCGACAAAAGAGATAACACCCCCCCCATTACGTCATGCTTCAGAAATGTGGAAATGGTCCGTTTTCAATGTTTTATTTTTGAACGTCAGTTCACATTTGTAGGTGGATCATCAGTGTTACAGCTAAAATTAGCATGTTTAAAGTGATTTTCATGCTTCCAGGGCCCAAAACACAAGATTTATGGAATGGTTAAAAGTGCATGAAAATGGCCAATTTACTCACTCTGAGTTCTCAAAAAGGGTTTCTTCACCCCGGGAAGTTAATTAAATACCATTTGGAGGCATTTAATGTTCGAGCAAAAACGGCTGATTTTCGACAAAAGAGATAACACCCCCCCATTACGTCATGCTTCAGAAATGTGGAAAATGGTCCGTTTTCAAATGTTTTATTTTTGAATGTCAGTTCACATTTGTAGGTGGATCATCAGTGTTAGAGCTAAAATTAGCATGTTTAAAGTGATTTTCATGCTTCCAGGGGCCCAAAACACAAGATTTATGGAACGGTTAAAAGTGCATGAAAATGGCCAATTTACTCACTCTGAGTTCTCAAAAAGGGTTTCTTCACCCCGGGAAGTTAATTAAATACCATTTGGAGGCATTTAATGTTCCAGCAAAAATGGCTGATTTTCGACAAAAGAGATAACACCCCCCCATTACGTCATGCTTCAGAAATGTGAAAATGGTCCGTTTTTAAATGTTTTATTTTTGAACGTCAGTTCACATTTGTAGGTGGATCATCAGTGTTAGAGCTAAAATTAGCATGTTTAAAGTGATTTTCATGCTTCCAGGGGCCCAAAACACAAGATTTATGGAATGGTTAAAAGTGCATGAAAATGGCCAATTTACTCACTCTGAGTTCTCAAAAAGGGTTTCTTCACCCCGGGAAGTTAATTAAATACCATTTGGAGGCATTTAATGTTCGAGCAAAAACGGCTGATTTTCGACAAAAGAGATAACACCCCCCCATTACGTCATGCTTCAGAAATGTGGAAAATGGTCCGTTTTCAAATGTTTTATTTTTGAACGTCAGTTCACATTTGTAGGTGGATCATCAGTGTTAGAGCTAAAATTAGCATGTTTAAAGTGATTTTCATGCTTCCAGGGGCTCGGGAAGTTAATTAAATACCATTTGGAGGCATTTAATGTTCGAGCAAAAACGGCTGATTTTCGACAAAAGAGATAACACCCCCCCATGACGTCATGCTTCAGAAATTTGGAAAATGGTCCGTTTTCAAATGTTTTATTTTTGAACGTCAGTTCACATTTGTAGGTGGATCATCAGTGTTAGAGCTAAAATTAGCATGTTTAAAGTGATTTTCATGCTTCCAGGGGCTCGGGAAGTTAATTAAATACCATTTGGAGGCATTTTAATGTTCGAGCAAAAACGGCTGATTTTCGACAAAAGAGATAACACCCCCCCATTACGTCATGCTTCAGAAATGTGGAAAATGGTCCGTTTTCAAATGTTTTATTTTTGAACGTCAGTTCACATTTGTAGGTGGATCATCAGTGTTAGAGCTAAAATTAGCATGTTTAAAGTGATTTTCATGCTTCCAGGGGCCCAAAACACAAGATTTATGGAATGGTTAAAAGTGCATGAAAATGGCCAATTTACTCACTCTGAGTTCTCAAAAAGGGTTTCTTCACCCCGGGAAGTTAATTAAATACCATTTGGAGGCATTTAATGTTCGAGCAAAAACGGCTGATTTTCGACAAAAGAGATAACACCCCCCCATTACGTCATGCTTCAGAAATGTGGAAAATGGTCCGTTTTCAAATGTTTTATTTTTGAACGTCAGTTCACATTTGTAGGTGGATCATCAGTGTTAGAGCTAAAATTAGCATGTTTAAAGTGATTTTCATGCTTCCAGGGGCTCGGGAAGTGAAATAAATACCATTTGGAGGCATTTAATGTTCGAGCAAAAACGGCTGATTTTCGACAAAAGAGATAACACCCCCCCATTACGTCATGCTTCAGAAATGTGGAAAATGGTCCGTTTTCAAATGTTTTATTTTTGAACGTCAGTTCACATTTGTAGGTGGATCATCAGTGTTAGAGCTAAAATTAGCATGTTTAAAGTGATTTTCATGCTTCCAGGGGCCCAAAACACAAGATTTATGGAATGGTTAAAAGTGCATGAAAATGGCCAATTTACTCACTCTGAGTTCTCAAAAAGGGTTTCTTCACCCCGGGAAGTTAATTAAATACCATTTGGAGGCATTTAATGTTCGAGCAAAAACGGCTGATTTTCGACAAAAGAGATAACACCCCCCCATTACGTCATGCTTCAGAAATGTGGAAAATGGTCAGTTTTCAAATGTTTTATTTTTGAACGTCAGTTCACATTTGTAGGTGGATCATCAGTGTTAGAGCTAAAATTAGCATGTTTAAAGTGATTTTCATGCTTCCAGGGGCTCGGGAAGTGAAATAAATACCATTTGGAGGCATTTAATGTTCGAGCAAAAACGGCTGATTTTCGACAAAAGAGATAACACCCCCCCATTACGTCATGCTTCAGAAATGTGGAAAATGGTCCGTTTTCAAATGTTTTATTTTTGAACGTCAGTTCACATTTGTAGGTGGATCATCAGTGTTAGAGCTAAAATTAGCATGTTTAAAGTGATTTTCATGCTTCCAGGGGCTCGGGAAGTTAATTAAATACCATTTGGAGGCATTTAATGTTCGAGCAAAACGGCTGATTTTCGACAAAAGAGATAACACCCCCCCATTACGTCATGCTTCAGAAATGTGGAAAATGGTCCGTTTTCAAATGTTTTATTTTTGAACGTCAGTTCACATTTGTAGGTGGATCATCAGTGTTAGAGCTAAAATTAGCATGTTTAAAGTGATTTTCATGCTTCCAGGGGCCCAAAACACAAGATTTATGGAATGGTTAAAAGTGCATGAAAATGGCCAATTTACTCACTCTGAGTTCTCAAAAAGGGTTTCTTCACCCCGGGAAGTTAATTAAATACCATTTGGAGGCATTTAATGTTCGAGCAAAAACGGCTGATTTTCGACAAAAGAGATAACACCCCCCATTACGTCATGCTTCAGAAATGTGGAAAATGGTCCGTTTTCAAATGTTTTATTTTTGAACGTCAGTTCACATTTGTAGGTGGATCATCAGTGTTAGAGCTAAAATTAGCATGTTTAAAGTGATTTTCATGCTTCCAGGGGCTCGGGAAGTGAAATAAATACCATTTGGAGGCATTTAATGTTCGAGCAAAAACGGCTGATTTTCGACAAAAGAGATAACACCCCCCCATTACGTCATGCTTCAGAAATGTGGAAAATGGTCCGTTTTCAAATGTTTTATTTTTGAACGTCAGTTCACATTTGTAGGTGGATCATCAGTGTTAGAGCTAAAATTAGCATGTTTAAAGTGATTTTCATGCTTCCAGGGGCTCGGGAAGTTAATTAAATACCATTTGGAGGCATTTAATGTTCGAGCAAAAACGGCTGATTTTCGACAAAAGAGATAACACCCCCCATTACGTCATGCTTCAGAAATGTGGAAAATGGTCCGTTTTCAAATGTTTTATTTTTGAACGTCAGTTCACATTTGTAGGTGGATCATCAGTGTTAGAGCTAAAATTAGCATGTTTAAAGTGATTTTCATGCTTCCAGGGGCTCGGGAAGTTAATTAAATACCATTTGGAGGCATTTAATGTTCGAGCAAAAACGGCTGATTTTCGACAAAAGAGATAACACCCCCCCATTACGTCATGCTTCAGAAATGTGGAAAATGGTCCGTTTTCAAATGTTTTATTTTTGAACGTCAGTTCACATTTGTAGGTGGATCATCAGTGTTAGAGCTAAAATTAGCATGTTTAAAGTGATTTTCATGCTTCCAGGGGCTCGGGAAGTGAAATAAATACCATTTGGAGGCATTTAATGTTCGAGCAAAAACGGCTGATTTTCGACAAAAGAGATAACACCCCCCATTACGTCATGCTTCAGAAATGTGGAAAATGGTCCGTTTTCAAATGTTTTATTTTTGAACGTCAGTTCACATTTGTATGTGGATCATCAGTGTTAGAGCTAAAATTAGCATGTTTAAAGTGATTGTCATGCTTCCAGGGGCTCGGGAAGTTAATTAAATACCATTTGGAGGCATTTAATGTTCGAGCAAAAACGGCTGATTTTCGACAAAAGAGATAACACCCCCCATTACGTCATGCTTCAGAAATGTGGAAAATGGTCCGTTTTCAAATGTTTTATTTTTGAACGTCAGTTCACATTTGTAGGTGGATCATCAGTGTTAGAGCTAAAATTAGCATGTTTAAAGTGATTTTCATGCTTCCCGGGGCCCAAAACACAAGATTTATGGAATGGTTAAAAGTGCATAGAAATGGCCAATTTACTCACTCTGAGTTCTCAAAAAGGGTTTCTTCACCCCGGGAAGTTAATTAAATACCATTTGGAGGCATTTAATGTTCCAGCAAAAACGGCTGATTTTCGACAAAAGAGATAACACCCCCCCATTACGTCATGCTTCAGAAATGTGGAAAATGGTCCGTTTTCAAATGTTTTATTTTTGAACGTCAGTTCACATTTGTAGGTGGATCATCAGTGTTAGAGCTAAAATTAGCATGTTTAAAGTGATTTTCATGCTTCCAGGGGCTCGGGAAGTTAATTAAATACCATTTGGAGGCATTTAATGTTCGAGCAAAAACGGCTGATTTTCGACAAAAGAGATAACACCCCCCCATTACGTCATGCTTCAGAAATGTGGAAAATGGTCCGTTTTCAAATGTTTTATTTTTGAACGTCAGTTCACATTTGTAGGTGGATCATCAGTGTTAGAGCTAAAATTAGCATGTTTAAAGTGATTTTCATGCTTCCAGGGGCCCAAAACACAAGATTTATGGAATGGTTAAAAGTGCATGAAAATGGCCAATTTACTCACTCTGAGTTCTCAAAAAGGGTTTCTTCACCCCGGGAAGTTAATTAAATACCATTTGGAGGCATTTAATGTTCGAGCAAAAACGGCTGATTTTCGACAAAAGAGATAACACCCCCCCATTACGTCATGCTTCAGAAATGTGGAAAATGGTCCGTTTTCAAATGTTTTATTTTTGAACGTCAGTTCACATTTGTAGGTGGATCATCAGTGTTAGAGCTAAAATTAGCATGTTTAAAGTGATTTTCATGCTTCCAGGGGCTCGGGAAGTGAAATAAATACCATTTGGAGGCATTTAATGTTCGAGCAAAAACGGCTGATTTTCGACAAAAGAGATAACACCCCCCCATTACGTCATGCTTCAGAAATGTGGAAAATGGTCCGTTTTCAAATGTTTTATTTTTGAACGTCAGTTCACATTTGTAGGTGGATCATCAGTGTTAGAGCTAAAATTAGCATGTTTAAAGTGATTTTCATGCTTCCAGGGGCTCGGGAAGTTAATTAAATACCATTTGGAGGCATTTAATGTTCGAGCAAAAACGGCTGATTTTCGACAAAAGAGATAACACCCCCCATTACGTCATGCTTCAGAAATGTGGAAAATGGTCCGTTTTCAAATGTTTTATTTTTGAACGTCAGTTCACATTTGTAGGTGGATCATCAGTGTTAGAGCTAAAATTAGCATGTTTAAAGTGATTTTCATGCTTCCAGGGGCTCGGGAAGTTAATTAAATACCATTTGGAGGCATTTAATGTTCGAGCAAAAACGGCTGATTTTCGACAAAAGAGATAACACCCCCCCATTACGTCATGCTTCAGAAATGTGGAAAATGGTCCGTTTTCAAATGTTTTATTTTTGAACGTCAGTTCACATTTGTAGGTGGATCATCAGTGTTAGAGCTAAAATTAGCATGTTTAAAGTGATTTTCATGCTTCCAGGGGCTCGGGAAGTGAAATAAATACCATTTGGAGGCATTTAATGTTCGAGCAAAAACGGCTGATTTTCGACAAAAGAGATAACACCCCCCATTACGTCATGCTTCAGAAATGTGGAAAATGGTCCGTTTTCAAATGTTTTATTTTTGAACGTCAGTTCACATTTGTATGTGGATCATCAGTGTTAGAGCTAAAATTAGCATGTTTAAAGTGATTGTCATGCTTCCAGGGGCTCGGGAAGTTAATTAAATACCATTTGGAGGCATTTAATGTTCGAGCAAAAACGGCTGATTTTCGACAAAAGAGATAACACCCCCCATTACGTCATGCTTCAGAAATGTGGAAAATGGTCCGTTTTCAAATGTTTTATTTTTGAACGTCAGTTCACATTTGTAGGTGGATCATCAGTGTTAGAGCTAAAATTAGCATGTTTAAAGTGATTTTCATGCTTCCCGGGGCCCAAAACACAAGATTTATGGAATGGTTAAAAGTGCATAGAAATGGCCAATTTACTCACTCTGAGTTCTCAAAAAGGGTTTCTTCACCCCGGGAAGTTAATTAAATACCATTTGGAGGCATTTAATGTTCCAGCAAAAACGGCTGATTTTCGACAAAAGAGATAACACCCCCCCCATTACGTCATGCTTCAGAAATGTGGAAAATGGTCCGTTTTCAAATGTTTTATCATTGAACGTCAGTTCACATTTGTAGGTGGATCATCAGTGTTAGAGCTAAAATTAGCACGTTTAAAGTGATTTTCATGCTTCCAGGGGCCCAAAACACAAGATTTATGGAATGGTTAAAAGTGCATGAAAATGGCCAATTTACTCACTCTGAGTTCTCAAAAAGGGTTTCTTCACCCCGGGAAGTTAATTAAATACCATTTGGAGGCATTTAATGTTCGAGCAAAAACGGCTGATTTTCGACAAAAGAGATAACACCCCCCCCATTACGTCATGCTTCAGAAATGTGGAAAATGGTCCGTTTTCAAATGTTTTATTTTTGAACGTCAGTTCACATTTGTAGGTGGATCATCAGTGTTAGAGCTAAAATTAGCATGTTTAAAGTGATTTTCATGCTTCCAGGGGCCCAAAACACAAGATTTATGGAATGGTTAAAAGTGCATGAAAATGGCCAATTTACTCACTCTGAGTTCTCAAAAAGGGTTTCTTCACCCCGGGTAGTTAATTAAATACCATTTGGAGGCATTTAATGTTCGAGCAAAAACTGCTGATTTTCGACAAAAGAGATAACACCCCCCCCATTACGTCATGCTTCAGAAATGTGTAAAATGGTCCGTTTTCAAATGTTTTATTTTTGAACGTCAGTTCACATTTGTAGGTGGATCATCAGTGTTACAGCTAAAATTAGCATGTTTAAAGTGATTTTCATGCTTCCAGGGGCCCAAAACACAAGATTTATGGAATGGTTAAAAGTGCATGAAAATGGCCAATTTACTCACTCTGAGTTCTCAAAAAGGGTTTCTTCACCCCGGGAAGTTAATTAAATACCATTTGGAGGCATTTAATGTTCGAGCAAAAACGGCTGATTTTCGACAAAAGAGATAACACCCCCCCATTACGTCATGCTTCAGAAATGTGGAAAATGGTCCGTTTTCAAATGTTTTATTTTTGAATGTCAGTTCACATTTGTAGGTGGATCATCAGTGTTAGAGCTAAAATTAGCATGTTTAAAGTGATTTTCATGCTTCCAGGGGCCCAAAACACAAGATTTATGGAATGGTTAAAAGTGCATGAAAATGGCCAATTTACTCACTCTGAGTTCTCAAAAAGGGTTTCTTCACCCCGGGAAGTTAATTAAATACCATTTGGAGGCATTTAATGTTCCAGCAAAAATGGCTGATTTTCGACAAAAGAGATAACACCCCCCCATTACGTCATGCTTCAGAAATGTGGAAAATGGTCCGTTTTTAAATGTTTTATTTTTGAACGTCAGTTCACATTTGTAGGTGGATCATCAGTGTTAGAGCTAAAATTAGCATGTTTAAAGTGATTTTCATGCTTCCAGGGGCCCAAAACACAAGATTTATGGAATGGTTAAAAGTGCATGAAAATGGCCAATTTACTCACTCTGAGTTCTCAAAAAGGGTTTCTTCACCCCGGGAAGTTAATTAAATACCATTTGGAGGCATTTAATGTTCGAGCAAAAACGGCTGATTTTCGACAAAAGAGATAACACCCCCCCATTACGTCATGCTTCAGAAATGTGGAAAATGGTCCGTTTTCAAATGTTTTATTTTTGAACGTCAGTTCACATTTGTAGGTGGATCATCAGTGTTAGAGCTAAAATTAGCATGTTTAAAGTGATTTTCATGCTTCCAGGGGCCCAAAACACAAGATTTATGGAATGGTTAAAAGTGCATAGAAATGGCCAATTTACTCACTCTGAGTTCTCAAAAAGGGTTTCTTCACCCCGGGAAGTTAATTAAATACCATTTGGAGGCATTTAATGTTCCAGCAAAAACGGCTGATTTTCGACAAAAGAGATAACACCCCCCCCATTACGTCATGCTTCAGAAATGTGGAAAATGGTCCGTTTTCAAATGTTTTATCATTGAACGTCAGTTCACATTTGTAGGTGGATCATCAGTGTTAGAGCTAAAATTAGCATGTTTAAAGTGATTGTCATGCTTCCAGGGGCTCGGGAAGTTAATTAAATACCATTTGGAGGCATTTAATGTTCGAGCAAAAACGGCTGATTTTCGACAAAAGAGATAACACCCCCCATTACGTCATGCTTCAGAAATGTGGAAAATGGTCCGTTTTCAAATGTTTTATTTTTGAACGTCAGTTCACATTTGTAGGTGGATCATCAGTGTTAGAGCTAAAATTAGCATGTTTAAAGTGATTTTCATGCTTCCCGGGGCCCAAAACACAAGATTTATGGAATGGTTAAAAGTGCATAGAAATGGCCAATTTACTCACTCTGAGTTCTCAAAAAGGGTTTCTTCACCCCGGGAAGTTAATTAAATACCATTTGGAGGCATTTAATGTTCCAGCAAAAACGGCTGATTTTCGACAAAAGAGATAACACCCCCCCCATTACGTCATGCTTCAGAAATGTGGAAAATGGTCCGTTTTCAAATGTTTTATCATTGAACGTCAGTTCACATTTGTAGGTGGATCATCAGTGTTAGAGCTAAAATTAGCATGTTTAAAGTGATTTTCATGCTTCCAGGGGCCCAAAACACAAGATTTATGGAATGGTTAAAAGTGCATGAAAATGGCCAATTTACTCACTCTGAGTTCTCAAAAAGGGTTTCTTCACCCCGGGAAGTTAATTAAATACCATTTGGAGGCATTTAATGTTCGAGCAAAAACGGCTGATTTTCGACAAAAGAGATAACACCCCCCCCATTACGTCATGCTTCAGAAATGTGGAAAATGGTCCGTTTTCAAATGTTTTATTTTTGAACGTCAGTTCACATTTGTAGGTGGATCATCAGTGTTAGAGCTAAAATTAGCATGTTTAAAGTGATTTTCATGCTTCCAGGGGCCCAAAACACAAGATTTATGGAATGGTTAAAAGTGCATGAAAATGGCCAATTTACTCACTCTGAGTTCTCAAAAAGGGTTTCTTCACCCCGGGTAGTTAATTAAATACCATTTGGAGGCATTTAATGTTCGAGCAAAAACTGCTGATTTTCGACAAAAGAGATAACACCCCCCCCATTACGTCATGCTTCAGAAATGTGGAAAATGGTCCGTTTTCAAATGTTTTATTTTTGAACGTCAGTTCACATTTGTAGGTGGATCATCAGTGTTACAGCTAAAATTAGCATGTTTAAAGTGATTTTCATGCTTCCAGGGGCCCAAAACACAAGATTTATGGAATGGTTAAAAGTGCATGAAAATGGCCAATTTACTCACTCTGAGTTCTCAAAAAGGGTTTCTTCACCCCGGGAAGTTAATTAAATACCATTTGGAGGCATTTAATGTTCGAGCAAAAACGGCTGATTTTCGACAAAAGAGATAACACCCCCCCATTACGTCATGCTTCAGAAATGTGGAAAATGGTCCGTTTTCAAATGTTTTATTTTTGAATGTCAGTTCACATTTGTAGGTGGATCATCAGTGTTAGAGCTAAAATTAGCATGTTTAAAGTGATTTTCATGCTTCCAGGGGCCCAAAACACAAGATTTATGGAATGGTTAAAAGTGCATGAAAATGGCCAATTTACTCACTCTGAGTTCTCAAAAAGGGTTTCTTCACCCCGGGAAGTTAATTAAATACCATTTGAAGGCATTTAATGTTCCAGCAAAAATGGCTGATTTTCGACAAAAGAGATAACACCCCCCCATTACGTCATGCTTCAGAAATGTGGAAAATGGTCCGTTTTTAAATGTTTTATTTTTGAACGTCAGTTCACATTTGTAGGTGGATCATCAGTGTTAGAGCTAAAATTAGCATGTTTAAAGTGATTTTCATGCTTCCAGGGGCCCAAAACACAAGATTTATGGAATGGTTAAAAGTGCATGAAAATGGCCAATTTACTCACTCTGAGTTCTCAAAAAGGGTTTCTTCACCCCGGGAAGTTAATTAAATACCATTTGGAGGCATTTAATGTTCGAGCAAAAACGGCTGATTTTCGACAAAAGAGATAACACCCCCCCATTACGTCATGCTTCAGAAATGTGGAAAATGGTCCGTTTTCAAATGTTTTATTTTTGAACGTCAGTTCACATTTGTAGGTGGATCATCAGTGTTAGAGCTAAAATTAGCATGTTTAAAGTGATTTTCATGCTTCCAGGGGCTCGGGAAGTTAATTAAATACCATTTGGAGGCATTTAATGTTCGAGCAAAAACGGCTGATTTTCGACAAAAGAGATAACACCCCCCCATTACGTCATGCTTCAGAAATTTGGAAAATGGTCCGTTTTCAAATGTTTTATTTTTGAACGTCAGTTCACATTTGTAGGTGGATCATCAGTGTTAGAGCTAAAATTAGCATGTTTAAAGTGATTTTCATGCTTCCAGGGGCTCGGGAAGTTAATTAAATACCATTTGGAGGCATTTTAATGTTCGAGCAAAAACGGCTGATTTTCGACAAAAGAGATAACACCCCCCCATTACGTCATGCTTCAGAAATGTGGAAAATGGTCCGTTTTCAAATGTTTTATTTTTGAACGTCAGTTCACATTTGTAGGTGGATCATCAGTGTTAGAGCTAAAATTAGCATGTTTAAAGTGATTTTCATGCTTCCAGGGGCCCAAAACACAAGATTTATGGAATGGTTAAAAGTGCATGAAAATGGCCAATTTACTCACTCTGAGTTCTCAAAAAGGGTTTCTTCACCCCGGGAAGTTAATTAAATACCATTTGGAGGCATTTAATGTTCGAGCAAAAACGGCTGATTTTCGACAAAAGAGATAACACCCCCCCATTACGTCATGCTTCAGAAATGTGGAAAATGGTCCGTTTTCAAATGTTTTATTTTTGAACGTCAGTTCACATTTGTAGGTGGATCATCAGTGTTAGAGCTAAAATTAGCATGTTTAAAGTGATTTTCATGCTTCCAGGGGCCCAAAACACAAGATTTATGGAATGGTTAAAAGTGCATGAAAATGGCCAATTTACTCACTCTGAGTTCTCAAAAAGGGTTTCTTCACCCCGGGAAGTTAATTAAATACCATTTGGAGGCATTTAATGTTCGAGCAAAAACGGCTGATTTTCGACAAAAGAGATAACACCCCCCCATTACGTCATGCTTCAGAAATGTGGAAAATGGTCCGTTTTCAAATGTTTTATTTTTGAACGTCAGTTCACATTTGTAGGTGGATCATCAGTGTTAGAGCTAAAATTAGCATGTTTAAAGTGATTTTCATGCTTCCAGGGGCCCAAAACACAAGATTTATGGAATGGTTACAAGTGCATGAAAATGGCCAATTTACTCACTCTGAGTTCTCAAAAAGGGTTTCTTCACCCCGGGAAGTTAATTAAATACCATTTGGAGGCATTTAATGTTCGAGCAAAAACGGCTGATTTTCGACAAAAGAGATAACACCCCCCCATTACGTCATGCTTCAGAAATGTGGAAAATGGTCAGTTTTCAAATGTTTTATTTTTGAACGTCAGTTCACATTTGTAGGTGGATCATCAGTGTTAGAGCTAAAATTGGCATGTTTAAAGTGATTTTCATGCTTCCAGGGGCCCAAAACACAAGATTTATGGAATAGTTAAAAGTGCATGAAAATGGCCCATTTACTGACTCTGAGTTCTCAAAAAGGGTTTCTTCACCCCGGGAAGTTAATTAAATACCATTTGGAGGCATTTAATGTTCGAGCAAAAACGGCTGATTTTCGACAAAAGAGATAACACCCCCCCCCATTACGTCATGCTTCAGAAATGTGGAAAATGGTCAGTTTTCAAATGTTTTATTTTTGAACGTCAGTTCACATTTGTAGGTGGATCATCAGTGTTAGAGCTAAAATTAGCATGTTTCAAGTGATTTTCATGCTTCCAGGGGCTCGGGAAGTGAAATAAATACCATTTGGAGGCATTTAATGTTCGAGCAAAAACGGCTGATTTTCGACAAAAGAGATAACACCCCCCCCATTACGTCATGCTTCAGAAATGTGGAAAATGGTCCGTTTTCAAATGTTTTATTTTTGAACGTCAGTTCACATTTGTAGGTGGATCATCAGTGTTAGAGCTAAAATTAGCATGTTTAAAGTGATTTTCATGCTTCCAGGGGCTCGGGAAGTTAATTAAATACCATTTGGAGGCATTTAATGTTCGAGCAAAAACGGCTGATTTTCGACAAAAGAGATAACACCCCCCCATTACGTCATGCTTCAGAAATGTGGAAAATGGTCCGTTTTCAAATGTTTTATTTTTGAACGTCAGTTCACATTTGTAGGTGGATCATCAGTGTTAGAGCTAAAATTAGCATGTTTAAAGTGATTTTCATGCTTCCAGGGGCCCAAAACACAAGATTTATGGAATGGTTAAAAGTGCATGAAAATGGCCAATTTACTCACTCTGAGTTCTCAAAAAGGGTTTCTTCACCCCGGGAAGTTAATTAAATACCATTTGGAGGCATTTAATGTTCGAGCAAAAACGGCTGATTTTCGACAAAAGAGATAACAACCCCCCATTACGTCATGCTTCAGAAATGTGGAAAATGGTCCGTTTTCAAATGTTTTATTTTTGAACGTCAGTTCACATTTGTAGGTGGATCATCAGTGTTAGAGCTAAAATTAGCATGTTTAAAGTGATTTTCATGCTTCCAGGGGCTCGGGAAGTGAAATAAATACCATTTGGAGGCATTTAATGTTCGAGCAAAAACGGCTGATTTTCGACAAAAGAGATAACACCCCCCCATTACGTCATGCTTCAGAAATGTGGAAAATGGTCCGTTTTCAAATGTTTTATTTTTGAACGTCAGTTCACATTTGTAGGTGGATCATCAGTGTTAGAGCTAAAATTAGCATGTTTAAAGTGATTTTCATGCTTCCAGGGGCTCGGGAAGTTAATTAAATACCATTTGGAGGCATTTAATGTTCGAGCAAAAACGGCTGATTTTCGACAAAAGAGATAACACCCCCCATTACGTCATGCTTCAGAAATGTGGAAAATGGTCCGTTTTCAAATGTTTTATTTTTGAACGTCAGTTCACATTTGTAGGTGGATCATCAGTGTTAGAGCTAAAATTAGCATGTTTAAAGTGATTTTCATGCTTCCAGGGGCTCGGGAAGTTAATTAAATACCATTTGGAGGCATTTAATGTTCGAGCAAAAACGGCTGATTTTCGACAAAAGAGATAACACCCCCCCATTACGTCATGCTTCAGAAATGTGGAAAATGGTCCGTTTTCAAATGTTTTATTTTTGAACGTCAGTTCACATTTGTAGGTGGATCATCAGTGTTAGAGCTAAAATTAGCATGTTTAAAGTGATTTTCATGCTTCCAGGGGCTCGGGAAGTGAAATAAATACCATTTGGAGGCATTTAATGTTCGAGCAAAAACGGCTGATTTTCGACAAAAGAGATAACACCCCCCATTACGTCATGCTTCAGAAATGTGGAAAATGGTCCGTTTTCAAATGTTTTATTTTTGAACGTCAGTTCACATTTGTATGTGGATCATCAGTGTTAGAGCTAAAATTAGCATGTTTAAAGTGATTGTCATGCTTCCAGGGGCTCGGGAAGTTAATTAAATACCATTTGGAGGCATTTAATGTTCGAGCAAAAACGGCTGATTTTCGACAAAAGAGATAACACCCCCCATTACGTCATGCTTCAGAAATGTGGAAAATGGTCCGTTTTCAAATGTTTTATTTTTGAACGTCAGTTCACATTTGTAGGTGGATCATCAGTGTTAGAGCTAAAATTAGCATGTTTAAAGTGATTTTCATGCTTCCCGGGGCCCAAAACACAAGATTTATGGAATGGTTAAAAGTGCATAGAAATGGCCAATTTACTCACTCTGAGTTCTCAAAAAGGGTTTCTTCACCCCGGGAAGTTAATTAAATACCATTTGGAGGCATTTAATGTTCCAGCAAAAACGGCTGATTTTCGACAAAAGAAATAACACCCCCCCCATTACGTCATGCTTCAGAAATGTGGAAAATGGTCCGTTTTCAAATGTTTTATCATTGAACGTCAGTTCACATTTGTAGGTGGATCATCAGTGTTAGAGCTAAAATTAGCATGTTTAAAGTGATTTTCATGCTTCCAGGGGCCCAAAACACAAGATTTATGGAATGGTTAAAAGTGCATGAAAATGGCCAATTTACTCACTCTGAGTTCTCAAAAAGGGTTTCTTCACCCCGGGAAGTTAATTAAATACCATTTGGAGGCATTTAATGTTCGAGCAAAAACGGCTGATTTTCGACAAAAGAGATAACACCCCCCCCATTACGTCATGCTTCAGAAATGTGGAAAATGGTCCGTTTTCAAATGTTTTATTTTTGAACGTCAGTTCACATTTGTAGGTGGATCATCAGTGTTAGAGCTAAAATTAGCATGTTTAAAGTGATTTTCATGCTTCCAGGGGCCCAAAACACAAGATTTATGGAATGATTAAAAGTGCATGAAAATGGCCAATTTACTCACTCTGAGTTCTCAAAAAGGGTTTCTTCACCCCGGGTAGTTAATTAAATACCATTTGGAGGCATTTAATGTTCGAGCAAAAACTGCTGATTTTCGACAAAAGAGATAACACCCCCCCCATTACGTCATGCTTCAGAAATGTGGAAAATGGTCCGTTTTCAAATGTTTTATTTTTGAACGTCAGTTCACATTTGTAGGTGGATCATCAGTGTTACAGCTAAAATTAGCATGTTTAAAGTGATTTTCATGCTTCCAGGGGCCCAAAACACAAGATTTATGGAATGGTTAAAAGTGCATGAAAATGGCCAATTTACTCACTCTGAGTTCTCAAAAAGGGTTTCTTCACCCCGGGAAGTTAATTAAATACCATTTGGAGGCATTTAATGTTCGAGCAAAAACGGCTGATTTTCGACAAAAGAGATAACACCCCCCCATTACGTCATGCTTCAGAAATGTGGAAAATGGTCCGTTTTCAAATGTTTTATTTTTGAATGTCAGTTCACATTTGTAGGTGGATCATCAGTGTTAGAGCTAAAATTAGCATGTTTAAAGTGATTTTCATGCTTCCAGGGGCCCAAAACACAAGATTTATGGAATGGTTAAAAGTGCATGAAAATGGCCAATTTACTCACTCTGAGTTCTCAAAAAGGGTTTCTTCACCCCGGGAAGTTAATTAAATACCATTTGGAGGCATTTAATGTTCCAGCAAAAATGGCTGATTTTCGACAAAAGAGATAACACCCCCCCATTACGTCATGCTTCAGAAATGTGGAAAATGGTCCGTTTTTAAATGTTTTATTTTTGAACGTCAGTTCACATTTGTAGGTGGATCATCAGTGTTAGAGCTAAAATTAGCATGTTTAAAGTGATTTTCATGCTTCCAGGGGCCCAAAACACAAGATTTATGGAATGGTTAAAAGTGCATGAAAATGGCCAATTTACTCACTCTGAGTTCTCAAAAAGGGTTTCTTCACCCCGGGAAGTTAATTAAATACCATTTGGAGGCATTTAATGTTCGAGCAAAAACGGCTGATTTTCGACAAAAGAGATAACACCCCCCCATTACGTCATGCTTCAGAAATGTGGAAAATGGTCCGTTTTCAAATGTTTTATTTTTTAACGTCAGTTCACATTTGTAGGTAGATCATCAGTGTTAGAGCTAAAATTAGCATGTTTAAAGTGATTTTCATGCTTCCAGGGGCCCAAAACACAAGATTTATGGAATGGTTAAAAGTGCATGAAAATGGCCAATTTACTCACTCTGAGTTCTCAAAAAGGGTTTCTTCACCCCGGGAAGTTAATTAAATACCATTTGGAGGCATTTAATGTTCGAGCAAAAACGGCTGATTTTCGACAAAAGAGATAACACCCCCCCATTACGTCATGCTTCAGAAATGTGGAAAATGGTCCGTTTTCAAATGTTTTATTTTTGAACGTCAGTTCACATTTGTAGGTGGATCATCAGTGTTAGAGCTAAAATTAGCATGTTTAAAGTGATTTTCATGCTTCCAGGGGCCCAAAACACAAGATTTATGGAATGGTTAAAAGTGCATGAAAATGGCCAATTTACTCACTCTGAGTTCTCAAAAAGGGTTTCTTCACCCCGGGAAGTTAATTAAATACCATTTGGAGGCATTTAATGTTCGAGCAAAAACGGCTGATTTTCGACAAAAGAGATAACACCCCCCATTACGTCATGCTTCAGAAATGTGGAAAATGGTCTGTTTTCAAATGTTTTATTTTTGAACGTCAGTTCACATTTGTAGGTGGATCATCAGTGTTAGAGCTAAAATTAGCATGTTTAAAGTGATTTTCATGCTTCCAGGGGCCCAAAACACAAGATTTATGGAATGGTTAAAAGTGCATGAAAATGGCCAATTTACTCACTCTGAGTTCTCAAAAAGGGTTTCTTCACCCCGGGAAGTTAATTAAATACCATTTGGAGGCATTTAATGTTCGAGCAAAAACGGCTGATTTTCGACAAAAGAGATAACACCCCCCCATTACGTCATGCTTCAGAAATGTGGAAAATGGTCCGTTTTCAAATGTTTTATTTTTGAACGTCAGTTCACATTTGTAGGTGGATCATCAGTGTTAGAGCTAAAATTAGCATGTTTAAAGTGATTTTCATGCTTCCAGGGGCCCAAAACACAAGATTTATGGAATGGTTAAAAGTGCATGAAAATGGCCAATTTACTCACTCTGAGTTCTCAAAAAGGGTTTCTTCACCCCGGGAAGTTAATTAAATACCATTTGGAGGCATTTAATGTTCGAGCAAAAACAGCTGATTTTCGACAAAAGAGATAACACCCCCCCATTACGTCATGCTTCAGAAATGTGGAAAATGGTCCGTTTTCAAATGTTTTATTTTTGAACGTCAGTTCACATTTGTAGGTGGATCATCAGTGTTAGAGCTAAAATTAGCATGTTTAAAGTGATTTTCATGCTTCCAGGGGCCCAAAACACAAGATTTATGGAATGGTTAAAAGTGCATGAAAATGGCCAATTTACTCACTCTGAGTTCTCAAAAAGGGTTTCTTCACCCCGGGAAGTTAATTAAATACCATTTGGAGGCATTTAATGTTCGAGCAAAAACGGCTGATTTTCGACAAAAGAGATAACACCCCCCCATTACGTCATGCTTCAGAAATGTGGAAAATGGTCCGTTTTCAAATGTTTTATTTTTGAACGTCAGTTCACATTTGTAGGTGGATCATCAGTGTTAGAGCTAAAATTAGCATGTTTAAAGTGATTTTCATGCTTCCAGGGGCTCGGGAAGTTAATTAAATACCATTTGGAGGCATTTAATGTTCGAGCAAAAACGGCTGATTTTCGACAAAAGAGATAACACCCCCCCATTACGTCATGCTTCAGAAATGTGGAAAATGGTCCGTTTTCAAATGTTTTATTTTTGAACGTCAGTTCACATTTGTAGGTGGATCATCAGTGTTAGAGCTAAAATTAGCATGTTTAAAGTGATTTTCATGCTTCCAGGGGCTCGGGAAGTTAATTAAATACCATTTGGAGGCATTTTAATGTTCGAGCAAAAACGGCTGATTTTCGACAAAAGAGATAACACCCCCCATTACGTCATGCTTCAGAAATGTGGAAAATGGTCCGTTTTCAAATGTTTTATTTTTGAACGTCAGTTCACATTTGTAGGTGGATCATCAGTGTTAGAGCTAAAATTAGCATGTTTAAAGTGATTTTCATGCTTCCAGGGGCCCAAAACACAAGATTTATGGAATGGTTAAAAGTGCATGAAAATGGCCAATTTACTCACTCTGAGTTCTCAAAAAGGGTTTCTTCACCCCGGGAAGTTAATTAAATACCATTTGGAGGCATTTAATGTTCGAGCAAAAACGGCTGATTTTCGACAAAAGAGATAACACCCCCCCATTACGTCATGCTTCAGAAATGTGGAAAATGGTCCGTTTTCAAATGTTTTATTTTTGAACGTCAGTTCACATTTGTAGGTGGATCATCAGTGTTAGAGCTAAAATTAGCATGTTTAAAGTGATTTTCATGCTTCCAGGGGCCCAAAACACAAGATTTATGGAATGGTTAAAAGTGCATGAAAATGGCCAATTTACTCACTCTGAGTTCTCAAAAAGGGTTTCTTCACCCCGGGAAGTTAATTAAATACCATTTGGAGGCATTTAATGTTCGAGCAAAAACGGCTGATTTTCGACAAAAGAGATAACACCCCCCCATTACGTCATGCTTCAGAAATGTGGAAAATGGTCAGTTTTCAAATGTTTTATTTTTGAACGTCAGTTCACATTTGTAGGTGGATCATCAGTGTTAGAGCTAAAATTAGCATGTTTAAAGTGATTTTCATGCTTCCAGGGGCCCAAAACACAAGATTTATGGAATAGTTAAAAGTGCATGAAAATGGCCCATTTACTGACTCTGAGTTCTCAAAAAGGGTTTCTTCACCCCGGGAAGTTAATTAAATACCATTTGGAGGCATTTAATGTTCGAGCAAAAACGGCTGATTTTCGACAAAAGAGATAACACCCCCCCCATTACGTCATGATTCAGAAATGTGGAAAATGGTCCGTTTTCAAATGTTTTATTTTTGAACGTCAGTTCACATTTGTAGGTGGATCATCAGTGTTAGAGCTAAAATTAGCATGTTTAAAGTGATTTTCATGCTTCCAGGGGCCCAAAACACAAGATTTATGGAATGGTTAAAAGTGCATGAAAATGGCCAATTTACTCACTCTGAGTTCTCAAAAAGGGTTTCTTCACCCCGGGAAGTTAATTAAATACCATTTGGAGGCATTTAATGTTCGAGCAAAAACGGCTGATTTTCGACAAAAGAGATAACACCCCCCCATTACGTCATGCTTCAGAAATGTGGAAAATGGTCAGTTTTCAAATGTTTTATTTTTGAACGTCAGTTCACATTTGTAGGTGGATCATCAGTGTTAGAGCTAAAATTAGCATGTTTAAAGTGATTTTCATGCTTCCAGGGGCCCAAAACACAAGATTTATGGAATAGTTAAAAGTGCATGAAAATGGCCCATTTACTGACTCTGAGTTCTCAAAAAGGGTTTCTTCACCCCGGGAAGTTAATTAAATACCATTTGGAGGCATTTAATGTTCGAGCAAAAACGGCTGATTTTCGACAAAAGAGATAACACCCCCCCATTACGTCATGCTTCAGAAATGTGGAAAATGGTCAGTTTTCAAATGTTTTATTTTTGAACGTCAGTTCACATTTGTAGGTGGATCATCAGTGTTAGAGCTAAAATTAGCATGTTTAAAGTGATTTTCATGCTTCCAGGGGCCCAAAACACAAGATTTATGGAATAGTTGAAAGTGCATGAAAATGGCCCATTTACTGACTCTGAGTTCTCAAAAAGGGTTTCTTCACCCCGGGAAGTTAATTAAATACCATTTGGAGGCATTTAATGTTCGAGCAAAAACGGCTGATTTTCGACAAAAGAGATAACACCCCCCCCATTACGTCATGATTCAGAAATGTGGAAAATGGTCCGTTTTCAAATGTTTTATTTTTGAACGTCAGTTCACATTTGTAGGTGGATCATCAGTGTTAGAGCTAAAATTAGCATGTTTAAAGTGATTTTCATGCTTCCAGGGGCCCAAAACACAAGATTTATGGAATGGTTAAAAGTGCATGAAAATGGCCAATTTACTCACTCTGAGTTCTCAAAAAGGGTTTCTTCACCCCGGGAAGTTAATTAAATACCATTTGGAGGCATTTAATGTTCGAGCAAAAACGGCTGATTTTCGACAAAAGAGATAACACCCCCCCATTACGTCATGCTTCAGAAATGTGGAAAATGGTCAGTTTTCAAATGTTTTATTTTTGAACGTCAGTTCACATTTGTAGGTGGATCATCAGTGTTAGAGCTAAAATTAGCATGTTTAAAGTGATTTTCATGCTTCCAGGGGCCCAAAACACAAGATTTATGGAATAGTTAAAAGTGCATGAAAATGGCCCATTTACTGACTCTGAGTTCTCAAAAAGGGTTTCTTCACCCCGGGAAGTTAATTAAATACCATTTGGAGGCATTTAATGTTCGAGCAAAAACGGCTGATTTTCGACAAAAGAGATAACACCCCCCCCATTACGTCATGATTCAGAAATGTGGAAAATGGTCCGTTTTCAAATGTTTTATTTTTGAACGTCAGTTCACATTTGTAGGTGGATCATCAGTGTTAGAGCTAAAATTAGCATGTTTAAAGTGATTTTCATGCTTCCAGGGGCCCAAAACACAAGATTTATGGAATGGTTAAAAGTGCATGAAAATGGCCAATTTACTCACTCTGAGTTCTCAAAAAGGGTTTCTTCACCCCGGGAAGTTAATTAAATACCATTTGGAGGCATTTAATGTTCGAGCAAAAACGGCTGATTTTCGACAAAAGAGATAACACCCCCCCATTACGTCATGCTTCAGAAATGTGGAAAATGGTCCGTTTTCAAATGTTTTATTTTTGAACGTCAGTTCACATTTGTAGGTGGATCATCAGTGTTAGAGCTAAAATTAGCATGTTTAAAGTGATTTTCATGCTTCCAGGGGCCCAAAACACAAGATTTATGGAATGGTTAAAAGTGCATGAAAATGGCCAATTTACTCACTCTGAGTTCTCAAAAAGGGTTTCTTCACCCCGGGAAGTTAATTAAATACCATTTGGAGGCATTTAATGTTCGAGCAAAAACGGCTGATTTTCGACAAAAGAGATAACACCCCCCCATTACGTCATGCTTCAGAAATGTGGAAAATGGTCCGTTTTCAAATGTTTTATTTTTGAACGTCAGTTCACATTTGTAGGTGGATCATCAGTGTTAGAGCTAAAATTAGCATGTTTAAAGTGATTTTCATGCTTCCAGGGGCTCGGGAAGTTAATTAAATACCATTTGGAGGCATTTAATGTTCGAGCAAAAACGGCTGATTTTCGACAAAAGAGATAACACCCCCCCATTACGTCATGCTTCAGAAATGTGGAAAATGGTCCGTTTTCAAATGTTTTATTTTTGAACGTCAGTTCACATTTGTAGGTGGATCATCAGTGTTAGAGCTAAAATTAGCATGTTTAAAGTGATTTTCATGCTTCCAGGGGCCCAAAACACAAAATTTATGGAATGGTTAAAAGTGCATGAAAATGGCCAATTTACTCACTCTGAGTTCTCAAAAAGGGTTTCTTCACCCAGGGAAGTTAATTAAATACCATTTGGAGGCATTTAATGTTCGAGCAAAAACGGCTGATTTTCGACAAAAGAGATAACACCCCCCCATTACGTCATGCTTCAGAAATGTGGAAAATGGTCCGTTTTCAAATGTTTTATTTTTGAACGTCAGTTCACATTTGTAGGTGGATCATCAGTGTTAGAGCTAAAATTAGCATGTTTAAAGTGATTTTCATGCTTCCAGGGGCTCGGGAAGTTAATTAAATACCATTTGGAGGCATTTAATGTTCGAGCAAAAACGGCTGATTTTCGACAAAAGAGATAACACCCCCCATTACGTCATGCTTCAGAAATGTGGAAAATGGTCCGTTTTCAAATGTTTTATTTTTGAACGTCAGTTCACATTTGTAGGTGGATCATCAGTGTTAGAGCTAAAATTAGCATGTTTAAAGTGATTTTCATGCTTCCAGGGGCTCGGGAAGTTAATTAAATACCATTTGGAGGCATTTAATGTTCGAGCAAAAACGGCTGATTTTCGACAAAAGAGATAACACCCCCCCATTACGTGATGCTTCAGAAATGTGGAAAATGGTCCGTTTTCAAATGTTTTATTTTTGAACGTCAGTTCACATTTGTAGGTGGATCATCAGTGTTAGAGCTAAAATTAGCATGTTTAAAGTGATTTTCATGCTTCCAGGGGCTCGGGAAGTTAATTAAATACCATTTGGAGGCATTTAATGTTCGAGCAAAAACGGCTGATTTTCGACAAAAGAGATAACACCCCCCCATTACGTCATGCTTCAGAAATGTGGAAAATGGTCCGTTTTCAAATGTTTTATTTTTGAACGTCAGTTCACATTTGTAGGTGGATCATCAGTGTTAGAGCTAAAATTAGCATGTTTAAAGTGATTTTCATGCTTCCAGGGGCTCGGGAAGTTAATTAAATACCATTTGGAGGCATTTAATGTTCGAGCAAAAACGGCTGATTTTCGACAAAAGAGATAACACCCCCCCATTACGTCATGCTTCAGAAATGTGGAAAATGGTCCGTTTTCAAATGTTTTATTTTTGAACGTCAGTTCACATTTGTAGGTGGATCATCAGTGTTAGAGCTAAAATTAGCATGTTTAAAGTGATTTTCATGCTTCCAGGGGCCCAAAACACAAGATTTATGGAATGGTTAAAGGTGCATGAAAATGGCCAATTTACTCACTCTGAGTTCTCAAAAAGGGTTTCTTCACCCCGGGAAGTTAATTAAATACCATTTGGAGGCATTTAATGTTCAAGCAAAAACGGCTGATTTTCGACAAAAGAGATAACACCCCCCCATTACGTCATGCTTCAGAAATGTGGAAAATGGTCCGTTTTCAAATGTTTTATTTTTGAACGTCAGTTCACATTTGTAGGTGGATCATCAGTGTTAGAGCTAAAATTAGCATGTTTAAAGTGTTTTTCATGCTTCCAGGGGCCCAAAACACAAGATTTATGGAATGGTTAAAAGTGCATGAAAATGGCCAATTTACTCACTCTGAGTTCTCAAAAAGGGTTTCTTCACCCCGGGAAGTTAATTAAATACCATTTGGAGGCATTTAATGTTCGAGCAAAAACGGCTGATTTTCGACAAAAGAGATAACACCCCCCCATTACGTCATGCTTCAGAAATGTGGAAAATGGTCCGTTTTCAAATGTTTTATTTTTGAACGTCAGTTCACATTTGTAGGTGGATCATCAGTGTTAGAGCTAAAATTAGCATGTTTAAAGTGATTTTCATGCTTCAAGGGGCTCGGGAAGTTAATTAAATACCATTTGGAGGCATTTAATGTTCGAGCAAAAACGGCTGATTTTCGACAAAAGAGATAACACCCCCCCCATTACGTCATGCTTCAGAAATGTGGAAAATGGTCCGTTTTCAAATGTTTTATTTTTGAACGTCAGTTCACATTTGTAGGTGGATCATCAGTGTTAGAGCTAAAATTAGCATGTTTAAAGTGATTTTCATGCTTCCAGGGGCTCGGGAAGTTAATTAAATACCATTTGGAGGCATTTAATGTTCGAGCAAAAACGGCTGATTTTCGACAAAAGAGATAACACCCCCCCATTACGTCATGCTTCAGAAATGTGGAAAATGGTCCGTTTTCAAATGTTTTATTTTTGAACGTCAGTTCACATTTGTAGGTGGATCATCAGTGTTAGAGCTAAAATTAGCATGTTTAAAGTGATTTTCATGCTTCCAGGGGCCCAAAACACAAGATTTATGGAATGGTTAAAAGTGCATGAAAATGGCCAATTTACTCACTCTGAGTTCTCAAAAAGGGTTTCTTCACCCCGGGAAGTTAATTAAATACCATTTGGAGGCATTTAATGTTCGAGCAAAAACGGCTGATTTTCGACAAAAGAGATAACACCCCCCCATTACGTCATGCTTCAGAAATGTGGAAAATGGTCCGTTTTCAAATGTTTTATTTTTGAACGTCAGTTCACATTTGTAGGTGGATCATCAGTGTTAGAGCTAAAATTACCATGTTTAAAGTGATTTTCATGCTTCCAGGGGCCCAAAACACAAGATTTATGGAATGGTTAAAAGTGCATGAAAATGGCCAATTTACTCACTCTGAGTTCTCAAAAAGGGTTTCTTCACCCCGGGAAGTTAATTAAATACCATTTGGAGACATTTAATGTTCGAGCAAAAACGGCTGATTTTCGACAAAAGAGATAACACCCCCCCATTACGTCATGCTTCAGAAATGTGGAAAATGGTCAGTTTTCAAATGTTTTATTTTTGAACGTCAGTTCACATTTGTAGGTGGATCATCAGTGTTAGAGCTAAAATTAGCATGTTTAAAGTGATTTTCATGCTTCCAGGGGCCCAAAACACAAGATTTATGGAATGGTTAAAAGTGCATGAAAATGGCCCATTTACTGACTCTGAGTTCTCAAAAAGGGTTTCTTCACCCCGGGAAGTTAATTAAATACCATTTGGAGGCATTTAATGTTCGAGCAAAAACGGCTGATTTTCGACAAAAGAGATAACACCCCCCCATTACGTCATGATTCAGAAATGTGGAAAATGGTCCGTTTTCAAATGTTTTATTTTTGAACGTCAGTTCACATTTGTAGGTGGATCATCAGTGTTAGAGCTAAAATTAGCATGTTTAAAGTGATTTTCATGCTTCCAGGGGCCCAAAACACAAGATTTATGGAATGGTTAAAAGTGCATGAAAATGGCCAATTTACTCACTCTGAGTTCTCAAAAAGGGTTTCTTCACCCCGGGAAGTTAATTAAATACCATTTGGAGGCATTTAATGTTCGAGCAAAAATGGCTGATTTTCGACAAAAGAGATAACACCCCCCCATTACGTCATGCTTCAGAAATGTGGAAAATGGTCCGTTTTCAAATGTTTTATTTTTGAACGTCAGTTCACATTTGTAGGTGGATCATCAGTGTTAGAGCTAAAATTTGCATGTTTAAAGTGATTTTCATGCTTCCAGGGGCTCGGGAAGTTAATTAAATACCATTTGGAGGCATTTAATGTTCGAGCAAAAACGGCTGATTTTCGACAAAAGAGATAACACCCCCCCATTACGTCATGCTTCAGAAATGTGGAAAATGGTCCGTTTTCAAATGTTTTATTTTTGAACGTCAGTTCACATTTGTAGGTGGATCATCAGTGTTAGAGCTAAAATTAGCATGTTTAAAGTGATTTTCATGCTTCCAGGGGCTCGGGAAGTTAATTAAATACCATTTGGAGGCATTTAATGTTCGAGCAAAAACGGCTGATTTTCGACAAAAGAGATAACACCCCTCCATTACGTCATGCTTCAGAAATGTGGAAAATGGTCCGTTTTCAAATGTTTTATTTTTGAACGTCAGTTCACATTTGTAGGTGGATCATCAGTGTTAGAGCTAAAATTAGCATGTTTAAAGTGATTTTCATGCTTCCAGGGGCTCGGGAAGTTAATTAAATACCATTTGGAGGCATTTAATGTTCGAGCAAAAACGGCTGATTTTCGACAAAAGAGATAACACCCCCCCATTACGTCATGCTTCAGAAATGTGGAAAATGGTCCGTTTTCAAATGTTTTATTTTTGAACGTCAGTTCACATTTGTAGGTGGATCATCAGTGTTAGAGCTAAAATTAGCATGTTTAAAGTGATTTTCATGCTTCCAGGGGCCCAAAACACAAGATTTATGGAATGGTTAAAAGTGCATGAAAATGGCCAATTTACTCACTCTGAGTTCTCAAAAAGGGTTTCTTCACCCCGGGAAGTTAATTAAATACCATTTGGAGGCATTTAATGTTCGAGCAAAAACGGCTGATTTTCGACAAAAGAGATAACACCCCCCCATTACGTCATGCTTCAGAAATGTGGAAAATGGTCAGTTTTCAAATGTTTTATTTTTGAACGTCAGTTCACATTTGTAGGTGGATCATCAGTGTTAGAGCTAAAATTAGCATGTTTAAAGTGATTTTCATGCTTCCAGGGGCCCAAAACACAAGATTTATGGAATAGTTAAAAGTGCATGAAAATGGCCCATTTACTGACTCTGAGTTCTCAAAAAGGGTTTCTTCACCCCGGGAAGTTAATTAAATACCATTTGGAGGCATTTAATGTTCGAGCAAAAACGGCTGATTTTCGACAAAAGAGATAACACCCCCCCCATTACGTCATGATTCAGAAATGTGGAAAATGGTCCGTTTTCAAATGTTTTATTTTTGAACGTCAGTTCACATTTGTAGGTGGATCATCAGTGTTAGAGCTAAAATTAGCATGTTTAAAGTGATTTTCATGCTTCCAGGGGCCCAAAACACAAGATTTATGGAATGGTTAAAAGTGCATGAAAATGGCCAATTTACTCACTCTGAGTTCTCAAAAAGGGTTTCTTCACCCCGGGAAGTTAATTAAATACCATTTGGAGGCATTTAATGTTCGAGCAAAAACGGCTGATTTTCGACAAAAGAGATAACACCCCCCCATTACGTCATGCTTCAGAAATGTGGAAAATGGTCAGTTTTCAAATGTTTTATTTTTGAACGTCAGTTCACATTTGTAGGTGGATCATCAGTGTTAGAGCTAAAATTAGCATGTTTAAAGTGATTTTCATGCTTCCAGGGGCCCAAAACACAAGATTTATGGAATAGTTAAAAGTGCATGAAAATGGCCCATTTACTGACTCTGAGTTCTCAAAAAGGGTTTCTTCACCCCGGGAAGTTAATTAAATACCATTTGGAGGCATTTAATGTTCGAGCAAAAACGGCTGATTTTCGACAAAAGAGATAACACCCCCCCATTACGTCATGCTTCAGAAATGTGGAAAATGGTCAGTTTTCAAATGTTTTATTTTTGAACGTCAGTTCACATTTGTAGGTGGATCATCAGTGTTAGAGCTAAAATTAGCATGTTTAAAGTGATTTTCATGCTTCCAGGGGCCCAAAACACAAGATTTATGGAATAGTTGAAAGTGCATGAAAATGGCCCATTTACTGACTCTGAGTTCTCAAAAAGGGTTTCTTCACCCCGGGAAGTTAATTAAATACCATTTGGAGGCATTTAATGTTCGAGCAAAAACGGCTGATTTTCGACAAAAGAGATAACACCCCCCCCATTACGTCATGATTCAGAAATGTGGAAAATGGTCCGTTTTCAAATGTTTTATTTTTGAACGTCAGTTCACATTTGTAGGTGGATCATCAGTGTTAGAGCTAAAATTAGCATGTTTAAAGTGATTTTCATGCTTCCAGGGGCCCAAAACACAAGATTTATGGAATGGTTAAAAGTGCATGAAAATGGCCAATTTACTCACTCTGAGTTCTCAAAAAGGGTTTCTTCACCCCGGGAAGTTAATTAAATACCATTTGGAGGCATTTAATGTTCGAGCAAAAACGGCTGATTTTCGACAAAAGAGATAACACCCCCCCATTACGTCATGCTTCAGAAATGTGGAAAATGGTCAGTTTTCAAATGTTTTATTTTTGAACGTCAGTTCACATTTGTAGGTGGATCATCAGTGTTAGAGCTAAAATTAGCATGTTTAAAGTGATTTTCATGCTTCCAGGGGCCCAAAACACAAGATTTATGGAATAGTTAAAAGTGCATGAAAATGGCCCATTTACTGACTCTGAGTTCTCAAAAAGGGTTTCTTCACCCCGGGAAGTTAATTAAATACCATTTGGAGGCATTTAATGTTCGAGCAAAAACGGCTGATTTTCGACAAAAGAGATAACACCCCCCCCATTACGTCATGATTCAGAAATGTGGAAAATGGTCCGTTTTCAAATGTTTTATTTTTGAACGTCAGTTCACATTTGTAGGTGGATCATCAGTGTTAGAGCTAAAATTAGCATGTTTAAAGTGATTTTCATGCTTCCAGGGGCCCAAAACACAAGATTTATGGAATGGTTAAAAGTGCATGAAAATGGCCAATTTACTCACTCTGAGTTCTCAAAAAGGGTTTCTTCACCCCGGGAAGTTAATTAAATACCATTTGGAGGCATTTAATGTTCGAGCAAAAACGGCTGATTTTCGACAAAAGAGATAACACCCCCCCATTACGTCATGCTTCAGAAATGTGGAAAATGGTCCGTTTTCAAATGTTTTATTTTTGAACGTCAGTTCACATTTGTAGGTGGATCATCAGTGTTAGAGCTAAAATTAGCATGTTTAAAGTGATTTTCATGCTTCCAGGGGCCCAAAACACAAGATTTATGGAATGGTTAAAAGTGCATGAAAATGGCCAATTTACTCACTCTGAGTTCTCAAAAAGGGTTTCTTCACCCCGGGAAGTTAATTAAATACCATTTGGAGGCATTTAATGTTCGAGCAAAAACGGCTGATTTTCGACAAAAGAGATAACACCCCCCCATTACGTCATGCTTCAGAAATGTGGAAAATGGTCCGTTTTCAAATGTTTTATTTTTGAACGTCAGTTCACATTTGTAGGTGGATCATCAGTGTTAGAGCTAAAATTAGCATGTTTAAAGTGATTTTCATGCTTCCAGGGGCTCGGGAAGTTAATTAAATACCATTTGGAGGCATTTAATGTTCGAGCAAAAACGGCTGATTTTCGACAAAAGAGATAACACCCCCCCATTACGTCATGCTTCAGAAATGTGGAAAATGGTCCGTTTTCAAATGTTTTATTTTTGAACGTCAGTTCACATTTGTAGGTGGATCATCAGTGTTAGAGCTAAAATTAGCATGTTTAAAGTGATTTTCATGCTTCCAGGGGCCCAAAACACAAAATTTATGGAATGGTTAAAAGTGCATGAAAATGGCCAATTTACTCACTCTGAGTTCTCAAAAAGGGTTTCTTCACCCAGGGAAGTTAATTAAATACCATTTGGAGGCATTTAATGTTCGAGCAAAAACGGCTGATTTTCGACAAAAGAGATAACACCCCCCCATTACGTCATGCTTCAGAAATGTGGAAAATGGTCCGTTTTCAAATGTTTTATTTTTGAACGTCAGTTCACATTTGTAGGTGGATCATCAGTGTTAGAGCTAAAATTAGCATGTTTAAAGTGATTTTCATGCTTCCAGGGGCTCGGGAAGTTAATTAAATACCATTTGGAGGCATTTAATGTTCGAGCAAAAACGGCTGATTTTCGACAAAAGAGATAACACCCCCCATTACGTCATGCTTCAGAAATGTGGAAAATGGTCCGTTTTCAAATGTTTTATTTTTGAACGTCAGTTCACATTTGTAGGTGGATCATCAGTGTTAGAGCTAAAATTAGCATGTTTAAAGTGATTTTCATGCTTCCAGGGGCTCGGGAAGTTAATTAAATACCATTTGGAGGCATTTAATGTTCGAGCAAAAACGGCTGATTTTCGACAAAAGAGATAACACCCCCCCATTACGTCATGCTTCAGAAATGTGGAAAATGGTCCGTTTTCAAATGTTTTATTTTTGAACGTCAGTTCACATTTGTAGGTGGATCATCAGTGTTAGAGCTAAAATTAGCATGTTTAAAGTGATTTTCATGCTTCCAGGGGCTCGGGAAGTTAATTAAATACCATTTGGAGGCATTTAATGTTCGAGCAAAAACGGCTGATTTTCGACAAAAGAGATAACACCCCCCCATTACGTCATGCTTCAGAAATGTGGAAAATGGTCCGTTTTCAAATGTTTTATTTTTGAACGTCAGTTCACATTTGTAGGTGGATCATCAGTGTTAGAGCTAAAATTAGCATGTTTAAAGTGATTTTCATGCTTCCAGGGGCTCGGGAAGTTAATTAAATACCATTTGGAGGCATTTAATGTTCGAGCAAAAACGGCTGATTTTCGACAAAAGAGATAACACCCCCCCATTACGTCATGCTTCAGAAATGTGGAAAATGGTCCGTTTTCAAATGTTTTATTTTTGAACGTCAGTTCACATTTGTAGGTGGATCATCAGTGTTAGAGCTAAAATTAGCATGTTTAAAGTGATTTTCATGCTTCCAGGGGCCCAAAACACAAGATTTATGGAATGGTTAAAGGTGCATGAAAATGGCCAATTTACTCACTCTGAGTTCTCAAAAAGGGTTTCTTCACCCCGGGAAGTTAATTAAATACCATTTGGAGGCATTTAATGTTCAAGCAAAAACGGCTGATTTTCGACAAAAGAGATAACACCCCCCCATTACGTCATGCTTCAGAAATGTGGAAAATGGTCCGTTTTCAAATGTTTTATTTTTGAACGTCAGTTCACATTTGTAGGTGGATCATCAGTGTTAGAGCTAAAATTAGCATGTTTAAAGTGTTTTTCATGCTTCCAGGGGCCCAAAACACAAGATTTATGGAATGGTTAAAAGTGCATGAAAATGGCCAATTTACTCACTCTGAGTTCTCAAAAAGGGTTTCTTCACCCCGGGAAGTTAATTAAATACCATTTGGAGGCATTTAATGTTCGAGCAAAAACGGCTGATTTTCGACAAAAGAGATAACACCCCCCCATTACGTCATGCTTCAGAAATGTGGAAAATGGTCCGTTTTCAAATGTTTTATTTTTGAACGTCAGTTCACATTTGTAGGTGGATCATCAGTGTTAGAGCTAAAATTAGCATGTTTAAAGTGATTTTCATGCTTCAAGGGGCTCGGGAAGTTAATTAAATACCATTTGGAGGCATTTAATGTTCGAGCAAAAACGGCTGATTTTCGACAAAAGAGATAACACCCCCCCCATTACGTCATGCTTCAGAAATGTGGAAAATGGTCCGTTTTCAAATGTTTTATTTTTGAACGTCAGTTCACATTTGTAGGTGGATCATCAGTGTTAGAGCTAAAATTAGCATGTTTAAAGTGATTTTCATGCTTCCAGGGGCTCGGGAAGTTAATTAAATACCATTTGGAGGCATTTAATGTTCGAGCAAAAACGGCTGATTTTCGACAAAAGAGATAACACCCCCCCATTACGTCATGCTTCAGAAATGTGGAAAATGGTCCGTTTTCAAATGTTTTATTTTTGAACGTCAGTTCACATTTGTAGGTGGATCATCAGTGTTAGAGCTAAAATTAGCATGTTTAAAGTGATTTTCATGCTTCCAGGGGCCCAAAACACAAGATTTATGGAATGGTTAAAAGTGCATGAAAATGGCCAATTTACTCACTCTGAGTTCTCAAAAAGGGTTTCTTCACCCCGGGAAGTTAATTAAATACCATTTGGAGGCATTTAATGTTCGAGCAAAAACGGCTGATTTTCGACAAAAGAGATAACACCCCCCCATTACGTCATGCTTCAGAAATGTGGAAAATGGTCCGTTTTCAAATGTTTTATTTTTGAACGTCAGTTCACATTTGTAGGTGGATCATCAGTGTTAGAGCTAAAATTACCATGTTTAAAGTGATTTTCATGCTTCCAGGGGCCCAAAACACAAGATTTATGGAATGGTTAAAAGTGCATGAAAATGGCCAATTTACTCACTCTGAGTTCTCAAAAAGGGTTTCTTCACCCCGGGAAGTTAATTAAATACCATTTGGAGACATTTAATGTTCGAGCAAAAACGGCTGATTTTCGACAAAAGAGATAACACCCCCCCATTACGTCATGCTTCAGAAATGTGGAAAATGGTCAGTTTTCAAATGTTTTATTTTTGAACGTCAGTTCACATTTGTAGGTGGATCATCAGTGTTAGAGCTAAAATTAGCATGTTTAAAGTGATTTTCATGCTTCCAGGGGCCCAAAACACAAGATTTATGGAATGGTTAAAAGTGCATGAAAATGGCCCATTTACTGACTCTGAGTTCTCAAAAAGGGTTTCTTCACCCCGGGAAGTTAATTAAATACCATTTGGAGGCATTTAATGTTCGAGCAAAAACGGCTGATTTTCGACAAAAGAGATAACACCCCCCCATTACGTCATGATTCAGAAATGTGGAAAATGGTCCGTTTTCAAATGTTTTATTTTTGAACGTCAGTTCACATTTGTAGGTGGATCATCAGTGTTAGAGCTAAAATTAGCATGTTTAAAGTGATTTTCATGCTTCCAGGGGCCCAAAACACAAGATTTATGGAATGGTTAAAAGTGCATGAAAATGGCCAATTTACTCACTCTGAGTTCTCAAAAAGGGTTTCTTCACCCCGGGAAGTTAATTAAATACCATTTGGAGGCATTTAATGTTCGAGCAAAAATGGCTGATTTTTGACAAAAGAGATAACACCCCCCCATTACGTCATGCTTCAGAAATGTGGAAAATGGTCCGTTTTCAAATGTTTTATTTTTGAACGTCAGTTCACATTTGTAGGTGGATCATCAGTGTTAGAGCTAAAATTTGCATGTTTAAAGTGATTTTCATGCTTCCAGGGGCTCGGGAAGTTAATTAAATACCATTTGGAGGCATTTAATGTTCGAGCAAAAACGGCTGATTTTCGACAAAAGAGATAACACCCCCCCATTACGTCATGCTTCAGAAATGTGGAAAATGGTCCGTTTTCAAATGTTTTATTTTTGAACGTCAGTTCACATTTGTAGGTGGATCATCAGTGTTAGAGCTAAAATTAGCATGTTTAAAGTGATTTTCATGCTTCCAGGGGCTCGGGAAGTTAATTAAATACCATTTGGAGGCATTTAATGTTCGAGCAAAAACGGCTGATTTTCGACAAAAGAGATAACACCCCTCCATTACGTCATGCTTCAGAAATGTGGAAAATGGTCCGTTTTCAAATGTTTTATTTTTGAACGTCAGTTCACATTTGTAGGTGGATCATCAGTGTTAGAGCTAAAATTAGCATGTTTAAAGTGATTTTCATGCTTCCAGGGGCTCGGGAAGTTAATTAAATACCATTTGGAGGCATTTAATGTTCGAGCAAAAACGGCTGATTTTCGACAAAAGAGATAACACCCCCCCATTACGTCATGCTTCAGAAATGTGGAAAATGGTCCGTTTTCAAATGTTTTATTTTTGAACGTCAGTTCACATTTGTAGGTGGATCATCAGTGTTAGAGCTAAAATTAGCATGTTTAAAGTGATTTTCATGCTTCCAGGGGCCCAAAACACAAGATTTATGGAATGGTTAAAAGTGCATGAAAATGGCCAATTTACTGACTCTGAGTTCTCAAAAAGGGTTTCTTCACCCCGGGAAGTTAATTAAATACCATTTGGAGGCATTTAATGTTCGAGCAAAAACGGCTGATTTTCGACAAAAGAGATAACACCCCCCCATTACGTCATGCTTCAGAAATGTGGAAAATGGTCCGTTTTCAAATGTTTTATTTTTGAACGTCAGTTCACATTTGTAGGTGGATCATCAGTGTTAGAGCTAAAATTAGCATGTTTAAAGTGATTTTCATGCTTCCAGGGGCTCGGGAAGTTAATTAAATACCATTTGGAGGCATTTAATGTTCGAGCAAAAACGGCTGATTTTCGACAAAAGAGATAACACCCCCCCATTACGTCATGCTTCAGAAATGTGGAAAATGGTCCGTTTTCAAATGTTTTATTTTTGAACGTCAGTTCACATTTGTAGGTGGATCATCAGTGTTAGAGCTAAAATTAGCATGTTTAAAGTGATTTTCATGCTTCCAGGGGCTCGGGAAGTTAATTAAATACCATTTGGAGGCATTTAATGTTCGAGCAAAAACGGCTGATTTTCGACAAAAGAGATAACACCCCCCCATTACGTCATGCTTCAGAAATGTGGAAAATGGTCCGTTTTCAAATGTTTTATTTTTGAACGTCAGTTCACATTTGTAGGTGGATCATCAGTGTTAGAGCTAAAATTAGCATGTTTAAAGTGATTTTCATGCTTCCAGGGGCCCAAAACACAAGATTTATGGAATGGTTAAAAGTGCATGAAAATGGCCAATTTACTGACTCTGAGTTCTCAAAAAGGGTTTCTTCACCCCGGGAAGTTAATTAAATACCATTTGGAGGCATTTAATGTTCGAGCAAAAACGGCTGATTTTCGACAAAAGAGATAACACCCCCCCATTACGTCATGCTTCAGAAATGTGGAAAATGGTCCGTTTTCAAATGTTTTATTTTTGAACGTCAGTTCACATTTGTAGGTGGATCATCAGTGTTAGAGCTAAAATTAGCATGTTTAAAGTGATTTTCATGCTTCCAGGGGCCCAAAACACAAGATTTATGGAATGGTTAAAAGTGCATGAAAATGGCCGATTTACTCACTCTGAGTTCTCAAAAAGGGTTTCTTCACCCCGGGAAGTTAATTAAATACCATTTGGAGGCATTTAATGTTCGAGCAAAAACGGCTGATTTTCGACAAAAGAGATAACACCCCCCATTACGTCATGCTTCAGAAATGTGGAAAATGGTCCGTTTTCAAATGTTTTATTTTTGAACGTCAGTTCACATTTGTAGGTGGATCATCAGTGTTAGAGCTAAAATTAGCATGTTTAAAGTGATTTTCATGCTTCCAGGGGCCCAAAACACAAGATTTATGGAATGGTTAAAAGTGCATGAAAATGGCCAATTTACTCACTCTGAGTTCTCAAAAAGGGTTTCTTCACCCCGGGAAGTTAATTAAATACCATTTGGAGGCATTTAATGTTCGAGCAAAAACGGCTGATTTTCGACAAAAGAGATAACACCCCCCATTACGTCATGCTTCAGAAATGTGGAAAATGGTCCGTTTTCAAATGTTTTATTTTTGAACGTCAGTTCACATTTGTAGGTGGATCATCAGTGTTAGAGCTAAAATTAGCATGTTTAAAGTGATTTTCATGCTTCCAGGGGCCCAAAACACAAGATTTATGGAATGGTTAAAAGTGCATGAAAATGGCCAATTTACTCACTCTGAGTTCTCAAAAAGGGTTTCTTCACCCCGGGAAGTTAATTAAATACCATTTGGAGGCATTTAATGTTCGAGCAAAAACGGCTGATTTTCGACAAAAGAGATAACACCCCCCATTACGTCATGCTTCAGAAATGTGGAAAATGGTCCGTTTTCAAATGTTTTATTTTTGAACGTCAGTTCACATTTGTAGGTGGATCATCAGTGTTAGAGCTAAAATTAGCATGTTTAAAGTGATTTTCATGCTTCCAGGGGCTCGGGAAGTGAAATAAATACGATTTGGAGGCATTTAATGTTCGAGCAAAAACGGCTGATTTTCGACAAAAGAGATAACACCCCCCCATTACGTCATGCTTCAGAAATGTGGAAAATGGTCCGTTTTCAAATGTTTTATTTTTGAACGTCAGTTCACATTTGTAGGTGGATCATCAGTGTTAGAGCTAAAATTAGCATGTTTAAAGTGATTTTCATGCTTCCAGGGGCTCGGGAAGTTAATTAAATACCATTTGGAGGCATTTAATGTTCGAGCAAAAACGGCTGATTTCCGACAAAAGAGATAACACCCCCCCATTACGTCATGCTTCAGAAATGTGGAAAATGGTCCGTTTTCAAATGTTTTATTTTTGAACGTCAGTTCACATTTGTAGGTGGATCATCAGTGTTAGAGCTAAAATTAGTATGTTTAAAGTGATTTTCATGCTTCCAGGGGCTCGGGAAGTTAATTAAATACCATTTGGAGGCATTTAATGTTCGAGCAAAAACGGCTGATTTTCGACAAAAGAGATAACACCCCCCCATTACGTTATGCTTCAGAAATGTGGAAAATGGTCCGTTTTCAAATGTTTTATTTTTGAACGTCAGTTCACATTTGTAGGTGGATCATCAGTGTTAGAGCTAAAATTAGCATGTTTAAAGTGATTTTCATGCTTTCAGGGGCTCGGGAAGTTAATTAAATACCATTTGGAGGCATTTAATGTTCGAGCAAAAACGGCTGATTTTCGACAAAAGAGATAACACCCCCCATTACGTCATGCTTCAGAAATGTGGAAAATGGTCCGTTTTCAAATGTTTTATTTTTGAACGTCAGTTCACATTTGTAGGTGGATCATCAGTGTTAGAGCTAAAATTAGCATGTTTAAAGTGATTTTCATGCTTCCAGGGGCCCAAAACACAAGATTTATGGAATGGTTAAAAGTGCATGAAAATGGCTAATTTACTCACTCTGAGTTCTCAAAAAGGGTTTCTTCACCCCGGGAAGTTAATTAAATACCATTTGGAGGCATTTAATGTTCGAGCAAAAACGGCTGATTTTCGACAAAATAGATAACACCACCCCCCCATTACGTCATGCTTCAGAAATGTGGAAAATGGTCCGTTTTCAAATGTTTTATTTTTGAACGTCAGTTCACATTTGTAGGTGGATCATCAGTGTTAGAGCTAAAATTAGCATGTTTAAAGTGATTTTCATGCTTCCAGGGGCTCGGGAAGTTAATTAAATACCATTTGGAGGCATTTAATGTTCGAGCAAAAACGGCTGATTTTCGACAAAAGAGATAACACCCCCCCATTACGTCATGCTTCAGAAATGTGGAAAATGGTCCGTTTTCAAATGTTTTATTTTTGAACGTCAGTTCACATTTGTAGGTGGATCATCAGTGTTAGAGCTAAAATTAGCATGTTTAAAGTGATTTTCATGCTTCCAGGGGCTGGGGAAGTTAAATAAATACCATTTGGAGGCATTTAATGTTCGAGCAAAAACTGCTGATTTTCGACAAAAGAGATAACACCCCCCCATTACGTCATGCTTCAGAAATGTGGAAAATGGTCCGTTTTCAAATGTTTTATTTTTGAACGTCAGTTCACATTTGTAGGTGGATCATCAGTGTTAGAGCTAAAATTAGCATGTTTAAAGTGATTTTCATGCTTCCAGGGGCTCGGGAAGTTAATTAAATACCATTTGGAGGCATTTAATGTTCGAGCAAAAACGGCTGATTTTCGACAAAAGAGATAACACCCCCCATTACGTCATGCTTCAGAAATGTGGAAAATGGTCCGTTTTCAAATGTTTTATTTTTGAACGTCAGTTCACATTTGTAGGTGGATCATCAGTGTTAGAGCTAAAATTAGCATGTTTAAAGTGATTTTCATGCTTCCAGGGGCCCAAAACACAAGATTTATGGAATGGTTAAAAGTGCATGAAAATTGCCAATTTACTCACTCTGAGTTCTCAAAAAGGGTTTCTTCACCCCGGGAAGTTAATTAAATACCATTTGGAGGCATTTAATGTTCGAGCAAAAACGGCTGATTTTCGACAAAAGAGATAACACCCCCCCATTACGTCATGCTTCAGAAATGTGGAAAATGGTCCGTTTTCAAATGTTTTATTTTTGAACGTCAGTTCACATTTGTAGGTGGATCATCAGTGTTAGAGTTAAAATTAGCATGTTTAAAGTGTTTTTCATGCTTCCAGGGGCCCAAAACACAAGATTTATGGAATGGTTAAAAGTGCATGAAAATGGCCAATTTACTCACTCTGAGTTCTCAAAAAGGGTTTCTTCACCCCGGGAAGTTAATTAAATACCATTTGGAGGCATTTAATGTTCGAGCAAAAACGGCTGATTTTCGACAAAAGAGATAACACCCCCCATTACGTCATGCTTCAGAAATGTGGAAAATGGTCCGTTTTCAAATGTTTTATTTTTGAACGTCAGTTCACATTTGTAGGTGGATCATCAGTGTTAGAGCTAAAATTAGCATGTTTAAAGTGATTTTCATGCTTCCAGGGGCTCGGGAAGTTAATTAAATACCATTTGGAGGCATTTAATGTTCGAGCAAAAACGGCTGATTTTCGACAAAAGAGCTAACACCCCCCCATTACGTCATGCTTCAGAAATGTGGAAAATGGTCCGTTTTCAAATGTTTTATTTTTGAACGTCAGTTCACATTTGTAGGTGGATCATCAGTGTTAGAGCTAAAATTAGCATGTTTAAAGTGATTTTCATGCTTCCAGGGGCTCGGGAAGTTAATTAAATACCATTTGGAGGCATTTAATGTTCGAGCAAAAACGGCTGATTTTCGACAAAAGAGATAACACCCCCCCATTACGTCATGCTTCAGAAATGTGGAAAATGGTCCGTTTTCAAATGTTTTATTTTTGAACGTCAGTTCACATTTGTAGGTGGATCATCAGTGTTAGAGCTAAAATTAGCATGTTTAAAGTGATTTTCATGCTTCCAGGGGCTCGGGAAGTTAATTAAATACCATTTGGAGGCATTTAATGTTCGAGCAAAAACGGCTGATTTTCGACAAAAGAGATAACACCCCCCCATTACGTCATGCTTCAGAAATGTGGAAAATGGTCCGTTTTCAAATGTTTTATTTTTGAACGTCAGTTCACATTTGTAGGTGGATCATCAGTGTTAGAGCTAAAATATGCATGTTTAAAGTGATTTTCATGCTTCCAGGGGCCCAAAACACAAGATTTATGGAATGGTTAAAAGTGCATGAAAATGGCCAATTTACTCACTCTGAGTTCTCAAAAAGGGTTTCTTCACCCCGGGAAGTTAATTAAATACCATTTGGAGGCATTTAATGTTCGAGCAAAAACGGCTGATTTTCGACAAAAGAGATAACACCCCCCCATTACGTCATGCTTCAGAAATGTGGAAAATGGTCCGTTTTCAAATGTTTTATTTTTGAACGTCAGTTCACATTTGTAGGTGGATCATCAGTGTTAGAGCTAAAATTAGCATGTTTAAAGTGATTTTCATGCTTCCAGGGGCTCGGGAAGTTAATTAAATACCATTTGGAGGCATTTAATGTTCGAGCAAAAACTGCTGATTTTCGACAAAAGAGATAACACCCCCCCATTACGTCATGCTTCAGAAATGTGGAAAATGGTCCGTTTTCAAATGTTTTATTTTTGAACGTCAGTTCACATTTGTAGGTGGATCATCAGTGTTAGAGCTAAAATTAGCATATTTAAAGTGATTTTCATGCTTCCAGGGGCTCGGGAAGTCAATTAAATACCATTTGGAGGCATTTAATGTTCGAGCAAAAACGGCTGATTTTCGACAAAAGAGATAACACCCCCCCATTACGTCATGCTTCAGAAATGTGGAAAATGGTCCTTTTTCAAATGTTTTATTTTTGAACGTCAGTTCACATTTGTAGGTGGATCATCAGTGTTAGAGCTAAAATTAGCATGTTTAAAGTGATTTTCATGCTTCCAGGGGCTCGGGAAGTGAATTAAATACCATTTGGAGGCATTTAATGTTCGAGCAAAAACGGCTGATTTTCGACAAAAGAGATAACACCCCCCCATTACGTCATGCTTCAGAAATGTGGAAAATGGTCCGTTTTCAAATGTTTTATTTTTGAACGTCAGTTCACATTTGTAGGTGGATCTTCAGTGTTAGAGCTAAAATTAGCATGTTTAAAGTGATTTTCATGCTTCCAGGGGCCCAAAACACAAGATTTATGGAATGGTTAAAAGTGCATGAAAATGGCCAATTTACTCACTCTGAGTTCTCAAAAAGGGTTTCTTCACCCCGGGAAGTTAATTAAATACCATTTGGAGGCATTTAATGTTCGAGCAAAAACGGCTGATTTTCGACAAAAGAGATAACACCCCCCCATTACGTCATGCTTCAGAAATGTGGAAAATGGTCCGTTTTCAAATGTTTTATTTTTGAACGTCAGTTCACATTTGTAGGTGGATCATCAGTGTTAGAGCTAAAATTACCATGTTTAAAGTGATTTTCATGCTTCCAGGGGCCCAAAACACAAGATTTATGGAATGGTTAAAAGTGCATGAAAATGGCCAATTTACTCACTCTGAGTTCTCAAAAAGGGTTTCTTCACCCAGGGAAGTTAATTAAATACCATTTGGAGGCATTTAATGTTCGAGCAAAAACGGCTGATTTTCGACAAAAGAGATAACACCCCCCCATTACGTCATGCTTCAGAAATGTGGAAAATGGTCCGTTTTCAAATGTTTTATTTTTGAACGTCAGTTCACATTTGTAGGTGGATCATCAGTGTTAGAGCTAAAATTAGCATGTTTAAAGTGATTTTCATGCTTCCAGGGGCCCAAAACACAAGATTTATGGAATGGTTAAAAGTGCATGAAAATGGCCAATTTACTCACTCTGAGTTCTCAAAAAGGGTTTCTTCACCCCGGGAAGTTAATTAAATACCATTTGGAGGCATTTAATGTTCGAGCAAAAACGGCTGATTTTCGACAAAAGAGATAACACCCCCCCATTACGTCATGCTTCAGAAATGTGGAAAATGGTCCGTTTTCAAATGTTTTATTTTTGAACGTCAGTTCACATTTGTAGGTGGATCATCAGTGTTAGAGCTAAAATTAGCATGTTTAAAGTGTTTTTCATGCTTCCAGGGGCCCAAAACACAAGATTTATGGAATGGTTAAAAGTGCATGAAAATGGCCAATTTACTCACTCTGAGTTCTCAAAAAGGGTTTCTTCACCCCGGGAAGTTAATTAAATACCATTTGGAGGCATTTAATGTTCGAGCAAAAACGGCTGATTTTCGACAAAAGAGATAACACCCCCCATTACATCATGCTTCAGAAATGTGGAAAATGGTCCGTTTTCAAATGTTTTATTTTTGAACGTCAGTTCACATTTGTAGGTGGATCATCAATGTTAGAGCTAAAATTAGCATGTTTAAAGTGATTTTCATGCTTCCAGGGGCTCGGGAAGTTAATTAAATACCATTTGGAGGCATTTAATGTTCGAGCAAAAACGGCTGATTTTCGACAAAAGAGATAACACCCCCCCATTACGTCATGCTTCAGAAATGTGGAAAATGGTCCGTTTTCAAATGTTTTATTTTTGAACGTCAGTTCACATTTGTAGGTGGATCATCAGTGTTAGAGCTAAAATTAGCATGTTTAAAGTGATTTTCATGCTTCCAGGGGCTCGGGAAGTTAATTAAATACCATTTGGAGGCATTTAATGTTCGAGCAAAAACGGCTGATTTTCGACAAAAGAGATAACACCCCCCCATTACGTCATGCTTCAGAAATGTGGAAAATGGTCCGTTTTCAAATGTTTTATTTTTGAACGTCAGTTCACATTTGTAGGTGGATCATCAGTGTTAGAGCTAAAATTAGCATGTTTAAAGTGATTTTCATGCTTCCAGGGGCTCGGGAAGTTAATTAAATACCATTTGGAGGCATTTAATGTTCGAGCAAAAACGGCTGATTTTCGACAAAAGAGATAACACCCCCCCATTACGTCATGCTTCAGAAATGTGGAAAATGGTCCGTTTTCAAATGTTTTATTTTTGAACGTCAGTTCACATTTGTAGGTGGATCATCAGTGTTAGAGCTAAAATTACCATGTTTAAAGTGATTTTCATGCTTCCAGGGGCCCAAAACACAAGATTTATGGAATGGTTAAAAGTGCATGAAAATGGCCAATTTACTCACTCTGAGTTCTCAAAAAGGGTTTCTTCACCCAGGGAAGTTAATTAAATACCATTTGGAGGCATTTAATGTTCGAGCAAAAACGGCTGATTTTCGACAAAAGAGATAACACCCCCCCATTACGTCATGCTTCAGAAATGTGGAAAATGGTCCGTTTTCAAATGTTTTATTTTTGAACGTCAGTTCACATTTGTAGGTGGATCATCAGTGTTAGAGCTAAAATTAGCATGTTTAAAGTGATTTTCATGCTTCCAGGGGCCCAAAACACAAGATTTATGGAATGGTTAAAAGTGCATGAAAATGGCCAATTTACTCACTCTGAGTTCTCAAAAAGGGTTTCTTCACCCCGGGAAGTTAATTAAATACCATTTGGAGGCATTTAATGTTCGAGCAAAAACGGCTGATTTTCGACAAAAGAGATAACACCCCCCCATTACGTCATGCTTCAGAAATGTGGAAAATGGTCAGTTTTCAAATGTTTTATTTTTGAACGTCAGTTCACATTTGTAGGTGGATCATCAGTGTTAGAGCTAAAATTAGCATGTTTAAAGTGATTTTCATGCTTCCAGGGGCCCAAAACACAAGATTTATGGAATGGTTAAAAGTGCATGAAAATGGCCAATTTACTGACTCTGAGTTCTCAAAAAGGGTTTCTTCACCCCGGGAAGTTAATTAAATACCATTTGGAGGCATTTAATGTTCGAGCAAAAACGGCTGATTTTCGACAAAAGAGATAACACCCCCCCATTACGTCATGATTCAGAAATGTGGAAAATGGTCCGTTTTCAAATGTTTTATTTTTGAACGTCAGTTCACATTTGTAGGTGGATCATCAGTGTTAGAGCTAAAATTAGCATGTTTAAAGTGATTTTCATGCTTCCAGGGGCTCAAAACACAAGATTTATGGAATGGTTAAAAGTGCATGAAAATGGCCAATTTACTCACTCTGAGTTCTCAAAAAGGGTTTCTTCACCCCGGGAAGTTAATTAAATACCATTTGGAGGCATTTAATGTTCGAGCAAAAACGGCTGATTTTCGACAAAAGAGATAACACCCCCCCATTACGTCATGCTTCAGAAATGTGGAAAAGGGTCCGTTTTCAAATGTTTTATTTTTGAACGTCAGTTCACATTTGTAGGTGGATCATCAGTGTTAGAGCTAAAATTTGCATGTTTAAAGTGATTTTCATGCTTCCAGGGGCCCAAAACACAAGTTTTATGGAATGGTTAAAAGTGCATGAAAATGGCCAATTTACTCACTCTGAGTTCTCAAAAAGGGTTTCTTCACCCCGGGAAGTTAATTAAATACCATTTGGAGGCATTTAATGTTCGAGCAAAAACGGCTGATTTTCGACAAAAGAGATAACACCCCCCCATTACGTCATGCTTCAGAAATGTGGAAAATGGTCCGTTTTCAAATGTTTTATTTTTGAACGTCAGTTCACATTTGTAGGTGGATCATCAGTGTTAGAGCTAAAATTACCATGTTTAAAGTGATTTTCATGCTTCCAGGGGCCCAAAACACAAGATTTATGGAATGGTTAAAAGTGCATGAAAATGGCCAATTTACTCACTCTGAGTTCTCAAAAAGGGTTTCTTCACCCAGGGAAGTTAATTAAATACCATTTGGAGGCATTTAATGTTCGAGCAAAAACGGCTGATTTTCGACAAAAGAGATAACACCCCCCCATTACGTCATGCTTCAGAAATGTGGAAAATGGTCCGTTTTCAAATGTTTTATTTTTGAACGTCAGTTCACATTTGTAGGTGGATCATCAGTGTTAGAGCTAAAATTAGCATGTTTAAAGTGATTTTCATGCTTCCAGGGGCCCAAAACACAAGATTTATGGAATGGTTAAAAGTGCATGAAAATGGCCAATTTACTCACTCTGAGTTCTCAAAAAGGGTTTCTTCACCCCGGGAAGTTAATTAAATACCATTTGGAGGCATTTAATGTTCGAGCAAAAACGGCTGATTTTCGACAAAAGAGATAACACCCCCCCATTACGTCATGCTTCAGAAATGTGGAAAATGGTCAGTTTTCAAATGTTTTATTTTTGAACGTCAGTTCACATTTGTAGGTGGATCATCAGTGTTAGAGCTAAAATTAGCATGTTTAAAGTGATTTTCATGCTTCCAGGGGCCCAAAACACAAGATTTATGGAATGGTTAAAAGTGCATGAAAATGGCCAATTTACTGACTCTGAGTTCTCAAAAAGGGTTTCTTCACCCCGCGAAGTTAATTAAATACCATTTGGAGGCATTTAATGTTCGAGCAAAAACGGCTGATTTTCGACAAAAGAGATAACACCCCCCCATTACGTCATGATTCAGAAATGTGGAAAATGGTCCGTTTTCAAATGTTTTATTTTTGAACGTCAGTTCACATTTGTAGGTGGATCATCAGTGTTAGAGCTAAAATTAGCATGTTTAAAGTGATTTTCATGCTTCCAGGGGCTCAAAACACAAGATTTATGGAATGGTTAAAAGTGCATGAAAATGGCCAATTTACTCACTCTGAGTTCTCAAAAAGGGTTTCTTCACCCCGGGAAGTTAATTAAATACCATTTGGAGGCATTTAATGTTCGAGCAAAAACGGCTGATTTTCGACAAAAGAGATAACACCCCCCCATTACGTCATGCTTCAGAAATGTGGAAAATGGTCCGTTTTCAAATGTTTTATTTTTGAACGTCAGTTCACATTTGTAGGTGGATCATCAGTGTTAGAGCTAAAATTTGCATGTTTAAAGTGATTTTCATGCTTCCAGGGGCCCAAAACACAAGTTTTATGGAATGGTTAAAAGTGCATGAAAATGGCCAATTTACTCACTCTGAGTTCTCAAAAAGGGTTTCTTCACCCCGGGAAGTTAATTAAATACCATTTGGAGGCATTTAATGTTCGAGCAAAAACGGCTGATTTTCGACAAAAGAGATAACACCCCCCCATTACGTCATGCTTCAGAAATGTGGAAAATGGTCCGTTTTCAAATGTTTTATTTTTGAACGTCAGTTCACATTTGTAGGTGGATCATCAGTGTTAGAGCTAAAATTAGCATGTTTAAAGTGATTTTCATGCTTCCAGGGGCTCGGGAAGTTAATTAAATACCATTTGGAGGCATTTAATGTTCGAGCAAAAACGGCTGATTTTCGACAAAAGAGATAACACCCCCCCATTACGTCATGCTTCAGAAATGTGGAAAATGGTCCGTTTTCAAATGTTTTATTTTTGAACGTCAGTTCACATTTGTAGGTGGATCATCAGTGTTAGAGCTAAAATTAGCATGTTTAAAGTGATTTTCATGCTTCCAGGGGCCCAAAACACAAGATTTATGGAATGGTTAAAAGTGCATGAAAATGGCCAATTTACTCACTCTGAGTTCTCAAAAAGGGTTTCTTCACCCCGGGAAGTTAATTAAATACCATTTGGAGGCATTTAATGTTCGAGCAAAAACGGCTGATTTTCGACAAAAGAGATAACACCCCCCCATTACGTCATGCTTCAGAAATGTGGAAAATGGTCCGTTTTCAAATGTTTTATTTTTGAACGTCAGTTCACATTTGTAGGTGGATCATCAGTGTTAGAGCTAAAATTACCATGTTTAAAGTGATTTTCATGCTTCCAGGGGCCCAAAACACAAGATTTATGGAATGGTTAAAAGTGCATGAAAATGGCCAATTTACTCACTCTGAGTTCTCAAAAAGGGTTTCTTCACCCAGGGAAGTTAATTAAATACCATTTAGAGGCATTTAATGTTCGAGCAAAAACGGCTGATTTTCGACAAAAGAGATAACACCCCCCATTACGTCATGCTTCAGAAATGTGGAAAATGGTCCGTTTTCAAATGTTTTATTTTTGAACGTCAGTTCACATTTGTAGGTGGATCATCAGTGTTAGAGCTAAAATTAGCATGTTTAAAGTGATTTTCATGCTTCCAGGGGCCCAAAACACAAGATTTATGGAATGGTTAGAAGTGCATGAAAATGGCCAATTTACTCACTCTGAGTTCTCAAAAAGGGTTTCTTCACCCCGGGAAGTTAATTAAATACCATTTGGAGGCATTTAATGTTCGAGCAAAAACGGCTGATTTTCGACAAAAGAGATAACACCCCCCCATTACGTCATGCTTCAGAAATGTGGAAAATGGTCAGTTTTCAAATGTTTTATTTTTGAACGTCAGTTCACATTTGTAGGTGGATCATCAGTGTTAGAGCTAAAATTAGCATGTTTAAAGTGATTTTCATGCTTCCAGGGGCCCAAAACACAAGATTTATGGAATGGTTAAAAGTGCATGAAAATGGCCAATTTACTGACTCTGAGTTCTCAAAAAGGGTTTCTTCACCCCGGGAAGTTAATTAAATACCATTTGGAGGCATTTAATGTTCGAGCAAAAACGGCTGATTTTCGACAAAAGAGATAACACCCCCCCATTACGTCATGATTCAGAAATGTGGAAAATGGTCCGTTTTCAAATGTTTTATTTTTGAACGTCAGTTCACATTTGTAGGTGGATCATCAGTGTTAGAGCTAAAATTAGCATGTTTAAAGTGATTTTCATGCTTCCAGGGGCCCAAAATACAAGATTTATGGAATGGTTAAAAGTGCATGAAAATGGCCAATTTACTCACTCTGAGTTCTCAAAAAGGGTTTCTTCACCCCGGGAAGTTAATTAAATACCATTTGGAGGCATTTAATGTTCGAGCAAAAACGGCTGATTTTCGACAAAAGAGATAACACCCCCCCATTACGTCATGCTTCAGAAATGTGGAAAATGGTCCGTTTTCAAATGTTTTATTTTTGAACGTCAGTTCACATTTGTAGGTGGATCATCAGTGTTAGAGCTAAAATTTGCATGTTTAAAGTGATTTTCATGCTTCCAGGGGCCCAAAACACAAGATTTATGGAATGGTTAAAAGTGCATGAAAATGGCCAATTTACTCACTCTGAGTTCTCAAAAAGGGTTTCTTCACCCCGGGAAGTTAATTAAATACCATTTGGAGGCATTTAATGTTCGAGCAAAAACGGCTGATTTTCGACAAAAGAGATAACACCCCCCCATTACGTCATGCTTCAGAAATGTGGAAAATGGTCCGTTTTCAAATGTTTTATTTTTGAACGTCAGTTCACATTTGTAGGTGGATCATCAGTGTTAGAGCTAAAATTAGCATGTTTAAAGTGATTTTCATGCTTCCAGGGGCTCGGGAAGTTAATTAAATACCATTTGGAGGCATTTAATGTTCGAGCAAAAACGGCTGATTTTCGACAAAAGAGATAACACCCCCCCATTACGTCATGCTTCAGAAATGTGGAAAATGGTCCGTTTTCAAATGTTTTATTTTTGAACGTCAGTTCACATTTGTAGGTGGATCATCAGTGTTAGAGCTAAAATTAGCATGTTTAAAGTGATTTTCATGCTTCCAGGGGCTCGGGAAGTTAATTAAATACCATTTGGAGGCATTTAATGTTCGAGCAAAAACGGCTGATTTTCAACAAAAGAGATAACACCCCCCCATTACGTCATGCTTCAGAAATGTGGAAAATGGTCCGTTTTCAAATGTTTTATTTTTGAACGTCAGTTCACATTTGTAGGTGGATCATCAGTGTTAGAGCTAAAATTAGCATGTTTAAAGTGATTTTCATGCTTCCAGGGGCCCAAAACACAAGATTTATGGAATGGTTAAAAGTGCATGAAAATGGCCAATTTACTGACTCTGAGTTCTCAAAAAGGGTTTCTTCACCCCGGGAAGTTAATTAAATACCATTTGGAGGCATTTAATGTTCGAGCAAAAACGGCTGATTTTCGACAAAAGAGATAACACCCCCCCCATTACGTCATGCTTCAGAAATGTGGAAAATGGTCCGTTTTCAAATGTTTTATTTTCGAACGTCAGTTCACATTTGTAGGTGGATCATCAGTGTTAGAGCTAAAATTAGCATGTTTAAAGTGATTTTCATGCTTCCAGGGGCCCAAAACACAAGATTTATGGAATGGTTAAAAGTGCATGAAAATGGCCAATTTACTCACTCTGAGTTCTCAAAAAGGGTTTCTTCACCCCGGGAAGTTAATTAAATACCATTTGGAGGCATTTAATGTTCGAGCAAAAACGGCTGATTTTCGACAAAAGAGATAACACCCCCCCATTACGTCATGCTTCAGAAATGTGGAAAATGGTCCGTTTTCAAATGTTTTATTTTTGAACGTCAGTTCACATTTGTAGGTGGATCATCAGTGTTAGAGCTAAAATTAGCATGTTTAAAGTGATTTTCATGCTTCCAGGGGCCCAAAACACAAAGTTTATGGAATGGTTAAAAGTGCATGAAAATGGCCAATTTACTCACTCTGAGTTCTCAAAAAGGGTTTCTTCACCCCGGGAAGTTAATTAAATACCATTTGGAGGCATTTAATGTTCGAGCAAAAACGGCTGATTTTCGACAAAAGAGATAACACCCCCCCATTACGTCATGCTTCAGAAATGTGGAAAATGGTCCGTTTTCAAATGTTTTATTTTTGAACGTCAGTTCACATTTGTAGGTGGATCATCAGTGTTAGAGCTAAAATTAGCATGTTTAAATTGATTTTCATGCTTCCAGGGGCTCGGGAAGTGAAATAAATACCATTTGGAGGCATTTAATGTTCGAGCAAAAACGGCTGATTTTCGACAAAAGAGATAACACCCCCCCATTACGTCATGCTTCAGAAATGTGGAAAATGGTCCGTTTTCAAATGTTTTATTTTTGAACGTCAGTTCACATTTGTAGGTGGATCATCAGTGTTAGAGCTAAAATTAGCATGTTTAAAGTGATTTTCATGCTTCCAGGGGCTCGGGAAGTTAATTAAATACCATTTGGAGGCATTTAATGTTCGAGCAAAAACGGCTGATTTCCGACAAAAGAGATAACACCCCCCCATTACGTCATGCTTCAGAAATGTGGAAAATGGTCCGTTTTCAAATGTTTTATTTTTGAACGTCAGTTCACATTTGTAGGTGGATCATCAGTGTTAGAGCTAAAATTAGTATGTTTAAAGTGTTTTTCATGCTTCCAGGGGCTCGGGAAGTTAATTAAATACCATTTGGAGGCATTTAATGTTCGAGCAAAAACGCCTGATTTTCGACAAAAGAGATAACACCCCCCCATTACGTCATGCTTCAGAAATGTGGAAAATGGTCCGTTTTCAAATGTTTTATTTTTGAACGTCAGTTCACATTTGTAGGTGGATCATCAGTGTTAGAGCTAAAATTAGCATGTTTAAAGTGATTTTCATGCTTCCAGGGGCCCAAAACACAAGATTTATGGAATGGTTAAAAATGCATGAAAATGGCTAATTTACTCACTCTGAGTTCTCAAAAAGGGTTTCTTCACCCCGGGAAGTTAATTAAATACCATTTGGAGGCATTTAATGTTCGAGCAAAAACGGCTGATTTTCGACAAAAGAGATAACACCCCCCCATTACGTCATGCTTCAGAAATGTGGAAAATGGTCCGTTTTCAAATGTTTTATTTTTGAACGTCAGTTCACATTTGTAGGTGGATCATCAGTGTTAGAGCTAAAATTAGCATGTTTAAAGTGATTTTCATGCTTCCAGGGGCTCGGGAAGTTAATTAAATACCATTTGGAGGCATTTAATGTTCGAGCAAAAACGGCTGATTTTCGACAAAAGAGATAACACCCCCCCATTACGTCATGCTTCAGAAATGTGGAAAATGGTCCGTTTTCAAATGTTTTATTTTTGAACGTCAGTTCACATTTGTAGGTGGATCATCAGTGTTAGAGCTAAAATATGCATGTTTAAAGTGATTTTCATGCTTCCAGGGGCCCAAAACACAAGATTTATGGAATGGTTAAAAGTGCATGAAAATGGCCAATTTACTCACTCTGAGTTCTCAAAAAGGGTTTCTTCACCCCGGGAAGTTAATTAAATACCATTTGGAGGCATTTAATGTTCGAGCAAAAACGGCTGATTTTCGACAAAAGAGATAACACCCCCCCATTACGTCATGCTTCAGAAATGTGGAAAATGGTCCGTTTTCAAATGTTTTATTTTTGAACGTCAGTTCACATTTGTAGGTGGATCATCAGTGTTAGAGCTAAAATTAGCATGTTTAAAGTGATTTTCATGCTTCCAGGGGCTCGGGAAGTTAATTAAATACCATTTGGAGGCATTTAATGTTCGAGCAAAAACTGCTGATTTTCGACAAAAGAGATAACACCCCCCCATTACGTCATGCTTCAGAAATGTGGAAAATGGTCCGTTTTCAAATGTTTTATTTTTGAACGTCAGTTCACATTTGTAGGTGGATCATCAGTGTTAGAGCTAAAATTAGCATATTTAAAGTGATTTTCATGCTTCCAGGGGCTCGGGAAGTCAATTAAATACCATTTGGAGGCATTTAATGTTCGAGCAAAAACGGCTGATTTTCGACAAAAGAGATAACACCCCCCCATTACGTCATGCTTCAGAAATGTGGAAAATGGTCCGTTTTCAAATGTTTTATTTTTGAACGTCAGTTCACATTTGTAGGTGGATCATCAGTGTTAGAGCTAAAATTAGCATGTTTAAAGTGATTTTCATGCTTCCAGGGGCCCAAAACACAAGATTTATGGAATGGTTAAAAGTGCATGAAAATGGCCAATTTACTCACTCTGAGTTCTCAAAAAGGGTTTCTTCACCCCGGGAAGTTAATTAAATACCATTTGGAGGCATTTAATGTTCGAGCAAAAACGGCTGATTTTCGACAAAAGAGATAACACCCCCCCATTACGTCATGCTTCAGAAATGTGGAAAATGGTCCGTTTTCAAATGTTTTATTTTTGAACGTCAGTTCACATTTGTAGGTGGATCATCAGTGTTAGAGCTAAAATTAGCATGTTTAAAGTGATTTTCATGCTTCCAGGGGCTCGGGAAGTGAAATAAATACCATTCGGAGGCATTTAATGTTCGAGCAAAAACGGCTGATTTTCGACAAAAGAGATAACACCCCCCCATTACGTCATGCTTCAGAAATGTGGAAAATGGTCCGTTTTCAAATGTTTTATTTTTGAACGTCAGTTCACATTTGTAGGTGGATCATCAGTGTTAGAGCTAAAATTAGCATGTTTAAAGTGATTTTCATGCTTCCAGGGGCTCGGGAAGTTAATTAAATACCATTTGGAGGCATTTAATGTTCGAGCAAAAACGGCTGATTTCCGACAAAAGAGATAACACCCCCCCATTACGTCATGCTTCAGAAATGTGGAAAATGGTCCGTTTTCAAATGTTTTATTTTTGAACGTCAGTTCACATTTGTAGGTGGATCATCAGTGTTAGAGTTAAAATTAGTATGTTTAAAGTGATTTTCATGCTTCCAGGGGCTCGGGAAGTTAATTAAATACCATTTGGAGGCATTTAATGTTCGAGCAAAAACGGCTGATTTTCGACAAAAGAGATAACACCCCCCCATTACGTCATGCTTCAGAAATGTGGAAAATGGTCCGTTTTCAAATGTTTTATTTTTGAACGTCAGTTCACAATTGTAGGTGGATCATCAGTGTTAGAGCTAAAATTAGCATGTTTAAAGTGATTTTCATGCTTCCAGGGGCCCAAAACACAAGATTTATGGAATGGTTAAAAGTGCATGAAAATGGCTAATTTACTCACTCTGAGTTCTCAAAAAGGGTTTCTTCACCCCGGGAAGTTAATTAAATACCATTTGGAGGCATTTAATGTTCGAGCAAAAACGGCTGATTTTCGACAAAAGAGATAACATCCCCCCATTACGTCATGCTTCAGAAATGTGGAAAATGGTCCGTTTTCAAATGTTTTATTTTTGAACGTCAGTTCACATTTGTAGGTGGATCATCAGTGTTAGAGCTAAAATTAGCATGTTTAAAGTGATTTTCATGCTTCCAGGGGCTCGGGAAGTTAATTAAATACCATTTGGAGTCATTTAATGTTCGAGCAAAAACGGCTGATTTTCGACAAAAGAGATAACACCCCCCCATTACGTCATGCTTCAGAAATGTGGAAAATGGTCCGTTTTCAAATGTTTTATTTTTGAACGTCAGTTCACATTTGTAGGTGGATCATCAGTGTTAGAGCTAAAATTAGCATGTTTAAAGTGATTTTCATGCTTCCAGGGGCCCAAAACACAAGATTTATGGAATGGTTAAAAGTGCATGAAAATGGCTAATTTACTCACTCTGAGTTCTCAAAAAGGGTTTCTTCACCCCGGGAAGTTAATTAAATACCATTTGGAGGCATTTAATGTTCCAGCAAAAACGGCTGATTTTCGACAAAAGAGATAACACCCCCCCATTACGTCATGCTTCAGAAATGTGGAAAATGGTCCGTTTTCAAATGTTTTATTTTTGAACGTCAGTTCACATTTGTAGGTGGATCATCAGTGTTAGAGTTAAAATTAGCATGTTTAAAGTGATTTTCATGCTTCCAGGGGCCCAAAACACAAGATTTATGGAATGGTTAAAAGTGCATGAAAATGGCCAATTTACTCACTCTGAGTTCTCAAAAAGGGTTTCTTCACCCCGGGAAGTTAATTAAATACCATTTGGAGGCATTTAATGTTCGAGCAAAAACGGCTGATTTTCAACAAAAGAGATAACACCCCCCCATTACGTCATGCTTCAGAAATGTGGAAAATGGTCCGTTTTCAAATGTTTTATTTTTGAACGTCAGTTCACATTTGTAGGTGGATCATCAGTGTTAGAGCTAAAATTAGCATGTTTAAAGTGATTTTCATGCTTCCAGGGGCCCAAAACACAAGATTTATGGAATGGTTAAAAGTGCATGAAAATGGCCAATTTACTCACTCTGAGTTCTCAAAAAGGGTTTCTTCACCCCGGGAAGTTCATTAAATACCATTTGGAGGCATTTAATGTTCGAGCAAAAACGGCTGATTTTCGACAAAAGAGATAACACCCCCCCATTACGTCATGCTTCAGAAATGTGGAAAATGGTCCGTTTTCAAATGTTTTATTTTTGAACGTCAGTTCACATTTGTAGGTGGATCATCAGTGTTAGAGCTAAAATTAGCATGTTTAAAGTGATTTTCATGCTTCCAGGGGCCCAAAACACAAGATTTATGGAATGGTTAAAAGTGCATGAAAATGGCCAATTTACTCACTCTGAGTTCTCAAAAAGGGTTTCTTCACCCCGGGAAGTTAATTAAATACCATTTGGAGGCATTTAATGTTCGAGCAAAAACGGCTGATTTTCGACAAAAGAGATAACACCCCCCCATTACGTCATGCTTCAGAAATGTGGAAAATGGTCCGTTTTCAAATGTTTTATTTTTGAACGTCAGTTCACATTTGTAGGTGGATCATCAGTGTTAGAGCTAAAATTAGCATGTTTAAAGTGATTTTCATGCTTCCAGGGGCTTGGGAAGTTAATTAAATACCATTTGGAGGCATTTAATGTTCGAGCAAAAACGGCTGATTTTCGACAAAAGAGATAACACCCCCCCATTACGTCATGCTTCAGAAATGTGGAAAATGGTCCGTTTTCAAATGTTTTATTTTTGAACGTCAGTTCACATTTGTAGGTGGATCATCAGTGTTAGAGCTAAAATTAGCATTTTTAAAGTGATTTTCATGCTTCCAGGGGCTCGGGAAGTTAATTAAATACCATTTGGAGGCATTTAATGTTCGAGCAAAAACGGCTGATTTTCGACAAAAGAGATAACACCCCCCCATTACGTCATGCTTCAGAAATGTGGAAAATGGTCCGTTTTCAAATGTTTTATTTTTGAACATCAGTTCACATTTGTAGGTGGATCATCAGTGTTAGAGCTAAAATTAGCATGTTTAAAGTGATTTTCATGCTTCCAGGGGCCCAAAACACAAGATTTATGGAATGGTTAAAAGTGCATGAAAATGGCCAATTTACTCACTCTGAGTTCTGAAAAAGGGTTTCTTCACCCCGGGAAGTTAATTAAATACCATTTGGAGGCATTTAATGTTCGAGCAAAAACGGCTGATTTTCGACAAAAGAGATAACACCCCCCCATTACGTCATGCTTCAGAAATGTGGAAAATGGTCCGTTTTCAAATGTTTTATTTTTGAACATCAGTTCACATTTGTAGGTGAATCATCAGTGTTAGAGCTAAAATTAGCATGTTTAAAGTGATTTTCATGCTTCCAGGGGCCCAAAACACAAGATTTATGGAATGGTTAAAAGTGCATGAAAATGGCCAATTTACTCACTCTGAGTTCTCAAAAAGGGTTTCTTCACCCCGGGAAGTTAATTAAATACCATTTGGAGGCATTTAATGTTTGAGCAAAAACGGCTGATTTTCGACAAAAGAGATAACACCCCCCCATTACGTCATGCTTCAGAAATGTGGAAAATGGTCCGTTTTCAAATGTTTTATTTTTGAACGTCAGTTCACATTTGTAGGTGGATCATCAGTGTTAGAGCTAAAATTAGCATGTTTAAAGTGATTTTCATGCTTCCAGGGGCTCGGGAAGTTAATTAAATACCATTTAGAGGCATTTAATGTTCGAGCAAAAACGGCTGATTTTCGACAAAAGAGATAACACCCCCCCATTACGTCATGCTTCAGAAATGTGGAAAATGGTCCGTTTTCAAATGTTTTATTTTTGAACGTCAGTTCACATTTGTAGGTGGATCATCAGTGTTAGAGCTAAAATTAGCATGTTTAAAGTGATTTTCATGCTTCCAGGGGCCCAAAACACAAGATTTATGGAATGGTTAAAAGTGCATGAAAATGGCCAATTTACTCACTCTGAGTTCTCAAAAAGGGTTTCTTCACCCCGGGAAGTTAATTAAATACCATTTGGAGGCATTTAATGTTCGAGCAAAAACGGCTGATTTTCGACAAAAGAGATAACACCCCCCCATTACGTCATGCTTCAGAAATGTGGAAAATTGTCCGTTTTCAAATGTTTTATTTTTGAACGTCAGTTCACATTTGTAGGTGGATCATCAGTGTTAGAGCTAAAATTAGCATGTTTAAAGTGATTTTCATGCTTCCAGGGGCTTGGGAAGTTAATTAAATACCATTTGGAGGCATTTAATGTTCGAGCAAAAACGGCTGATTTTCGACAAAAGAGATAACACCCCCCCATTACGTCATGCTTCAGAAATGTGGAAAATGGTCCGTTTTCAAATGTTTTATTTTTGAACGTCAGTTCACATTTGTAGGTGGATCATCAGTGTTAGAGCTAAAATTAGCATTTTTAAAGTGATTTTCATGCTTCCAGGGGCTCGGGAAGTTAATTAAATACCATTTGGAGGCATTTAATGTTCGAGCAAAAACGGCTGATTTTCGACAAAAGAGATAACACCCCCCCATTACGTCATGCTTCAGAAATGTGGAAAATGGTCCGTTTTCAAATGTTTTATTTTTGAACATCAGTTCACATTTGTAGGTGGATCATCAGTGTTAGAGCTAAAATTAGCATGTTTAAAGTGATTTTCATGCTTCCAGGGGCCCAAAACACAAGATTTATGGAATGGTTAAAAGTGCATGAAAATGGCCAATTTACTCACTCTGAGTTCTGAAAAAGGGTTTCTTCACCCCGGGAAGTTAATTAAATACCATTTGGAGGCATTTAATGTTCGAGCAAAAACGGCTGATTTTCGACAAAAGAGATAACACCCCCCCATTACGTCATGCTTCAGAAATGTGGAAAATGGTCCGTTTTCAAATGTTTTATTTTTGAATGTCAGTTCACATTTGTAGGTGGATCATCAGTGTTAGAGCTAAAATTAGCATGTTTAAAGTGATTTTCATGCTTCCAGGGGCACAAAACACAAGATTTATGGAATGGTTAAAAGTGCATGAAAATGGCCAATTTACTCACTCTGAGTTCTCAAAAAGGGTTTCTTCACCCCGGGAAGTTAATTAAATACCATTTGGAGGCATTTAATGTTCGAGCAAAAACGGCTGATTTTCAACAAAAGAGATAACACCCCCCCATTACGTCATGCTTCAGAAATGTGGAAAATGGTCCGTTTTCAAATGTTTTATTTTTGAACGTCAGTTCACATTTGTAGGTGGATCATCAGTGTTAGAGCTAAAATTAGCATGTTTAAAGTGATTTTCATGCTTCCAGGGGCTCGGGAAGTTAATTAAATACCATTTGGAGGCATTTAATGTTCGAGCAAAAACGGCTGATTTTCGACAAAAGAGATAACACCCCCCCATTACGTCATGCTTCAGAAATGTGGAAAATGGTCCGTTTTCAAATGTTTTATTTTTGAACGTCAGTTCACATTTGTAGGTGGATCATCAGTGTTAGAGCTAAAATTAGCATGTTTAAAGTGATTTTCATGCTTCCAGGGGCCCAAAACACAAGATTTATGGAATGGTTAAAAGTGCATGAAAATGGCCAATTTACTCACTCTGAGTTCTCAAAAAGGGTTTCTTCACCCCGGGAAGTTAATAAAATACAATTTGGAGGCATTTAATGTTCGAGCAAAAACGGCTGATTTTCGACAAAAGAGATAACACCCCCCCATTACGTCATGCTTCAGAAATGTGGAAAATGGTCCGTTTTCAAATGTTTTATTTTTGAACGTCAGTTCACATTTGTAGGTGGATCATCAGTGTTAGAGCTAAAATTAGCATGTTTAAAGTGATTTTCATGCTTCCAGGGGCCCAAAACACAAGATTTATGGAATGGTTAAAAGTGCATGAAAATGGCCAATTTACTCACTCTGAGTTCTCAAAAAGGGTTTCTTCACCCCGGGAAGTTAATTAAATACCATTTGGAGGCATTTAATGTTCGAGCAAAAACGGCTGATTTTCGACAAAAGAGATAACACCCCCCCATTACGTCATGCTTCAGAAATGTGGAAAATGGTCCGTTTTCAAATGTTTTATTTTTGAACGTCAGTTCACATTTGTAGGTGGATCATCAGTGTTAGAGCTAAAATTAGCATGTTTAAAGTGATTTTCATGCTTCCAGGGGCCCAAAACACAAGATTTATGGAATGGTTAAAAGTGCATGAAAATGGCCAATTTACTCACTCTGAGTTCTCAAAAAGGGTTTCTTCACCCCGGGAAGTTAATTAAATACCATTTGGAGGCATTTAATGTTCGAGCAAAAACGGCTGATTTTCGACAAAAGAGATAACACCCCCCATTACGTCATGCTTCAGAAATGTGGAAAATGGTCCGTTTTCAAATGTTTTATTTTTGAACGTCAGTTCACATTTGTAGGTGGATCATCAGTGTTAGAGCTAAAATTAGCATGTTTAAAGTGATTTTCATGCTTCCAGGGGCTCGGGAAGTTAATTAAATACCATTTGGAGGCATTTAATGTTCGAGCAAAAACGGCTGATTTTCGACAAAAGAGATAACACCCCCCCATTACGTCATGCTTCAGAAATGTGGAAAATGGTCCGTTTTCAAATGTTTTATTTTTGAACGTGAGTTCACATTTGTAGGTGGATCATCAGTGTTAGAGCTAAAATTAGCATGTTTAAAGTGATTTTCATGCTTCCAGGGGCCCAAAACACAAGATTTATGGAATGGTTAAAAGTGCATGAAAATGGCCAATTTACTCACTCTGAGTTCTCAAAAAGGGTTTCTTCACCCCGGGAAGTTAATTAAATACCATTTGGAGGCATTTAATGTTCGAGCAAAAACGGCTGATTTTCGACAAAAGAGATAACACCCCCCCATTACGTCATGCTTCAGAAATGTGGAAAATGGTCCGTTTTCAAATGTTTTATTTTTGAACGTCAGTTCACATTTGTAGGTGGATCATCAGTGTTAGAGCTAAAATTAGCATGTTTAAAGTGATTTTCATGCTCCCAGGGGCTCGGGAAGTTAATTAAATACCATTTGGAGGCATTTAATGTTCGAGCAAAAACGGCTGATTTTCGACAAAAGAGATAACACCCCCCATTACGTCATGCTTCAGAAATGTGGAAAATGGTCCGTTTTCAAATGTTTTATTTTTGAACGTCAGTTCACATTTGTAGGTGGATCATCAGTGTTAGAGCTAAAATTAGCATGTTTAAAGTGATTTTCATGCTTCCAGGGGCTCGGGAAGTTAATTAAATACCATTTGGAGGCCTTTAATGTTCGAGCAAAAACGGCTGATTTTCGACAAAAGAGATAACACCCCCCCATTACGTCATGCTTCAGAAATGTGGAAAATGGTCCGTTTTCAAATGTTTTATTTTTGAACGTCAGTTCACATTTGTAGGTGGATCATCAGTGTTAGAGCTAAAATTAGCATGTTTAAAGTGATTTTCATGCTTCCAGGGGCTCGGGAAGTTAATTAAATACCATTTGGAGGCATTTAATGTTCGAGCAAAAACGGCTGATTTTCGACAAAAGAGATAACACCCCCCCATTACGTCATGCTTCAGAAATGTGGAAAATGGTCCGTTTTCAAATGTTTTATTTTTGAACGTCAGTTCACATTTGTAGGTGGATCATCAGTGTTAGAGCTAAAATTAGCATGTTTAAAGTGATTTTCATGCTTCCAGGGGCTGGGGAAGTTAAATAAATACCATTTGGAGGCATTTAATGTTCGAGCAAAAACGGCTGATTTTCGACAAAAGAGATAACACCCCCCCATTACGTCATGCTTCAGAAATGTGGAAAATGGTCCGTTTTCAAATGTTTTATTTTTGAACGTCAGTTCACATTTGTAGGTGGATCATCAGTGTTAGAGCTAAAATTAGCATGTTTAAAGTGATTTTCATGCTTCCAGGGGCTCGGGAAGTTAATTAAATACCATTTGGAGGCATTTAATGTTCGAGCAAAAACGGCTGATTTTCGACAAAAGAGATAACACCCCCCAAATACGTCATGCTTCAGAAATGTGGAAAATGGTCCGTTTTCAAATGTTTTATTTTTGAACGTCAGTTCACATTTGTAGGTGGATCATCAGTGTTAGAGCTAAAATTAGCATGTTTAAAGTGATTTTCATGCTTCCAGGGGCCCAAAACACAAGATTTATGGAATGGTTAAAAGTGCATGAAAATGGCCAATTTACTCACTCTGAGTTCTCAAAAAGGGTTTCTTCACCCCGGGAAGTTAATTAAATACCATTTGGAGGCATTTAATGTTCGAGCAAAAACGGCTGATTTTCGACAAAAGAGATAACACCCCCCCATTACGTCATGCTTCAGAAATGTGGAAAATGGTCCGTTTTCAAATGTTTTATTTTTGAACGTCATTTCACATTTGTAGGTGGATCATCAGTGTTAGAGCTAAAATTTGCATGTTTAAAGTGATTTTCATGCTTCCAGGGGCCCAAAACACAAGATTTATGGAATGGTTAAAAGTGCATGAAAATGGCCAATTTACTCACTCTGAGTTCTCAAAAAGGGTTTCTTCACCCCGGGAAGTTAATTAAATACCATTTGGAGGCATTTAATGTTCGAGCAAAAACGGCTGATTTTCGACAAAAGAGATAACACCCCCCCATTACGTCATGCTTCAGAAATGTGGAAAATGGTCCGTTTTCAAATGTTTTATTTTTGAACGTCAGTTCACATTTGTAGGTGGATCATCAGTGTTAGAGCTAAAATTAGCATGTTTAACCCCTTGGCCGCTAAGGCATCCTGAGTCTTTCCATTCATTTTCCATTGAAATATATGGAAAGTGCATGACGAGTTACCCTTGTCATTAGCGGCGAAGAGGTTAAAGTGATTTTCATGCTTCCAGGGGCCCAAAACACAAGATTTATGGAATGGTTAAAAGTGCATGAAAATGGCCAATTTACTCACTCTGAGTTCTCAAAAAGGGTTTCTTCACCCCGGGAAGTTAATTAAATACCATTTGGAGGCATTTAATGTTCAAGCAAAAACGGCTGATTTTCGACAAAAGAGATAACACCCCCCCCATTACGTCATGCTTCAGAAATGTGGAAAATGGTCCGTTTTCAAATGTTTTATTTTTGAACGTCAGTTCACATTTGTAGGTGGATCATCAGTGTTAGAGCTAAAATTAGCATGTTTAAAGTGTTTTTCATGCTTCCAGGGGCCCAAAACACAAGATTTATGGAATGGTTAAAAGTGCATGAAAATGGCCAATTTACTCACTCTGAGTTCTCAAAAAGGGTTTCTTCACCCCGGGAAGTTAATTAAATACCATTTGGAGGCATTTAATGTTCGAGCAAAAACGGCTGATTTTCGACAAAAGAGATAACACCCCCCCATTACGTCATGCTTCAGAAATGTGGAAAATGGTCCGTTTTCAAATGTTTTATTTTTGAACGTCAGTTCACATTTGTAGGTGGATCATCAGTGTTAGAGCTAAAATTAGCATGTTTAAAGTGATTTTCATGCTTGAAGGGGCTCGGGAAGTTAATTAAATACCATTTGGAGGCATTTAATGTTCGAGCAAAAACGGCTGATTTTCGACAAAAGAGATAACACCCCCCCCATTACGTCATGCTTCAGAAATGTGGAAAATGGTCCGTTTTCAAATGTTTTATTTTTGAACGTCAGTTCACATTTGTAGGTGGATCATCAGTGTTAGAGCTAAAATTAGCATGTTTAAAGTGATTTTCATGCTTCCAGGGGCTCGGGAAGTTAATTAAATACCATTTGGAGGCATTTAATGTTCGAGCAAAAACGGCTGATTTTCGACAAAAGAGATAACACCCCCCCATTACGTCATGCTTCAGAAATGTGGAAAATGGTCCGTTTTCAAATGTTTTATTTTTGAACGTCAGTTCACATTTGTAGGTGGATCATCAGTGTTAGAGCTAAAATTAGCATGTTTAAAGTGATTTTCATGCTTCCAGGGGCTCGGGAAGTTAATTAAATACCATTTGGAGGCATTTAATGTTCGAGCAAAAACGGCTGATTTTCGACAAAAGAGATAACACCCCCCCATTACGTCATGCTTCAGAAATGTGGAAAATGGTCCGTTTTCAAATGTTTTATTTTTGAACGTCAGTTCACATTTGTAGGTGGATCATCAGTGTTAGAGCTAAAATTAGCATGTTTAAAGTGATTTTCATGCTTCCAGGGGCCCAAAACACAAGATTTATGGAATGGTTAAAAGTGCATGAAAATGGCCAATTTACTCACTCTGAGTTCTCAAAAAGGGTTTCTTCACCCCGGGAAGTTAATTAAATACCATTTGGAGGCATTTAATGTTCGAGCAAAAACGGCTGATTTTCGACAAAAGAGATAACACCCCCCATTACGTCATGCTTCAGAAATGTGGAAAATGGTCCGTTTTCAAATGTTTTATTTTTGAACGTCAGTTCACATTTGTAGGTGGATCATCAGTGTTAGAGCTAAAATTAGCATGTTTAAAGTGATTTTCATGCTTCCAGGGGCTCGGGAAGTTAATTAAATACCATTTGGAGGCATTTAATGTTCGAGCAAAAACGGCTGATTTTCGACAAAAGAGATAACACCCCCCCATTACGTCATGCTTCAGAAATGTGGAAAATGGTCCGTTTTCAAATGTTTTATTTTTGAACGTCAGTTCACATTTGTAGGTGGATCATCAGTGTTAGAGCTAAAATTAGCATGTTTAAAGTGATTTTCATGCTTCCAGGGGCTCGGGAAGTTAATTAAATACCATTTGGAGGCATTTAATGTTCGAGCAAAAACGGCTGATTTTCGACAAAAGAGATAACACCCCCCCATTACGTCATGCTTCAGAAATGTGGAAAATGGTCCGTTTTCAAATGTTTTATTTTTGAACGTCAGTTCACATTTGTAGGTGGATCATCAGTGTTAGAGCTAAAATTAGCATGTTTAAAGTGATTTTCATGCTTCCAGGGGCCCAAAACACAAGATTTATGGAATGGTTAAAAGTGCATGAAAATGGCCAATTTACTCACTCTGAGTTCTCAAAAAGGGTTTCTTCACCCCGGGAAGTTAATTAAATACCATTTGGAGGCATTTAATGTTCGAGCAAAAACGGCTGATTTTCGACAAAAGAGATAACACCCCCCCATTACGTCATGCTTCAGAAATGTGGAAAATGGTCCGTTTTCAAATGTTTTATTTTTGAACGTCAGTTCACATTTGTAGGTGGATCATCAGTGTTAGAGCTCAAATTAGCATGTTTAAAGTGATTTTCATGCTTCCAGGGGCCCAAAACACAAGATTTATGGAATGGTTAAAAGTGCATGAAAATGGCCAATTTACTCACTCTGAGTTCTCAAAAAGGGTTTCTTCACCCCGGGAAGTTAATTAAATACCATTTGGAGGCATTTAATGTTCGAGCAAAAACGGCTGATTTTCGACAAAAGAGATAACACCCCCCATTACGTCATGCTTCAGAAATGTGGAAAATGGTCCGTTTTCAAATGTTTTATTTTTGAACGTCAGTTCACATTTGTAGGTGGATCATCAGTGTTAGAGCTAAAATTAGCATGTTTAAAGTGATTTTCATGCTTCCAGGGGCTCGGGAAGTTAATTAAATACCATTTGGAGGCATTTAATGTTCGAGCAAAAACGGCTGATTTTCGACAAAAGAGATAACACCCCCCCATTACGTCATGCTTCAGAAATGTGGAAAATGGTCCGTTTTCAAATGTTTTATTTTTGAACGTCAGTTCACATTTGTAGGTGGATCATCAGTGTTAGAGCTAAAATTAGCATGTTTAAAGTGATTTTCATGCTTCCAGGGGCCCAAAACACAAGATTTATGGAATGGTTAAAAGTGCATGAAAATGGCCAATTTACTCACTCTGAGTTCTCAAAAAGGGTTTCTTCACCCCGGGAAGTTAATTAAATACCATTTGGAGGCATTTAATGTTCGAGCAAAAACAGCTGATTTTCGACAAAAGAGATAACACCCCCCCATTACGTCATGCTTCAGAAATGTGGAAAATGGTCCGTTTTCAAATGTTTTATTTTTGAACGTCAGTTCACATTTGTAGGTGGATCATCAGTGTTAGAGCTAAAATTAGCATGTTTAAAGTGATTTTCATGCTTCCAGGGGCCCAAAACACAAGATTTATGGAATGGTTAAAAGTGCATGAAAATGGCCAATTTACTCACTCTGAGTTCTCAAAAAGGGTTTCTTCACCCCGGGAAGTTAATTAAATACCATTTGGAGGCATTTAATGTTCGAGCAAAAACGGCTGATTTTCGACAAAAGAGATAACACCCCCCCATTACGTCATGCTTCAGAAATGTGGAAAATGGTCCGTTTTCAAATGTTTTATTTTTGAACGTCAGTTCACATTTGTAGGTGGATCATCAGTGTTAGAGCTAAAATTAGCATGTTTAAAGTGATTTTCATGCTTCCAGGGGCTCGGGAAGTTAATTAAATACCATTTGGAGGCATTTAATGTTCGAGCAAAAACGGCTGATTTTCGACAAAAGAGATAACACCCCCCATTACGTCATGCTTCAGAAATGTGGAAAATGGTCCGTTTTCAAATGTTTTATTTTTGAACGTCAGTTCACATTTGTAGGTGGATCATCAGTGTTAGAGCTAAAATTAGCATGTTTAAAGTGATTTTCATGCTTCCAGGGGCTCGGGAAGTTAATTAAATACCATTTGGAGGCCTTTAATGTTCGAGCAAAAACGGCTGATTTTCGACAAAAGAGATAACACCCCCCCATTACGTCATGCTTCAGAAATGTGGAAAATGGTCCGTTTTCAAATGTTTTATTTTTGAACGTCATTTCACATTTGTAGGTGGATCATCAGTGTTAGAGCTAAAATTTGCATGTTTAAAGTGATTTTCATGCTTCCAGGGGCCCAAAACACAAGATTTATGGAATGGTTAAAAGTGCATGAAAATGGCCAATTTACTCACTCTGAGTTCTCAAAAAGGGTTTCTTCACCCCGGGAAGTTAATTAAATACCATTTGGAGGCATTTAATGTTCGAGCAAAAACGGCTGATTTTCGACAAAAGAGATAACACCCCCCCATTACGTCATGCTTCAGAAATGTGGAAAATGGTCCGTTTTCAAATGTTTTATTTTTGAACGTCAGTTCACATTTGTAGGTGGATCATCAGTGTTAGAGCTAAAATTAGCATGTTTAACCCCTTGGCCGCTAAGGCATCCTGAGTCTTTCCATTCATTTTCCATTGAAATATATGGAAAGTGCATGACGAGTTACCCTTGTCATTAGCGGCGAAGAGGTTAAAGTGATTTTCATGCTTCCAGGGGCCCAAAACACAAGATTTATGGAATGGTTAAAAGTGCATGAAAATGGCCAATTTACTCACTCTGAGTTCTCAAAAAGGGTTTCTTCACCCCGGGAAGTTAATTAAATACCATTTGGAGGCATTTAATGTTCAAGCAAAAATGGCTGATTTTCGACAAAAGAGATAACACCCCCCCATTACGTCATGCTTCAGAAATGTGGAAAATGGTCCGTTTTCAAATGTTTTATTTTTGAACGTCAGTTCACATTTGTAGGTGGATCATCAGTGTTAGAGCTAAAATTAGCATGTTTAAAGTGTTTTTCATGCTTCCAGGGGCCCAAAACACAAGATTTATGGAATGGTTAAAAGTGCATGAAAATGGCCAATTTACTCACTCTGAGTTCTCAAAAAGGGTTTCTTCACCCCGGGAAGTTAATTAAATACCATTTGGAGGCATTTAATGTTCGAGCAAAAACGGCTGATTTTCGACAAAAGAGATAACACCCCCCCATTACGTCATGCTTCAGAAATGTGGAAAATGGTCCGTTTTCAAATGTTTTATTTTTGAACGTCAGTTCACATTTGTAGGTGGATCATCAGTGTTAGAGCTAAAATTAGCATGTTTAAAGTGATTTTCATGCTTCAAGGGGCTCGGGAAGTTAATTAAATACCATTTGGAGGCATTTAATGTTCGAGCAAAAACGGCTGATTTTCGACAAAAGAGATAACACCCCCCCCATTACGTCATGCTTCAGAAATGTGGAAAATGGTCCGTTTTCAAATGTTTTATTTTTGAACGTCAGTTCACATTTGTAGGTGGATCATCAGTGTTAGAGCTAAAATTAGCATGTTTAAAGTGATTTTCATGCTTCCAGGGGCTCGGGAAGTTAATTAAATACCATTTGGAGGCCTTTAATGTTCGAGCAAAAACGGCTGATTTTCGACAAAAGAGATAACACCCCCCCATTACGTCATGCTTCAGAAATGTGGAAAATGGTCCGTTTTCAAATGTTTTATTTTTGAACGTCAGTTCACATTTGTAGGTGGATCATCAGTGTTAGAGCTAAAATTAGCATGTTTAAAGTGATTTTCATGCTTCCAGGGGCTCGGGAAGTTAATTAAATACCATTTGGAGGCATTTAATGTTCGAGCAAAAACGGCTGATTTTCGACAAAAGAGATAACACCCCCCCATTACGTCATGCTTCAGAAATGTGGAAAATGGTCCGTTTTCAAATGTTTTATTTTTGAACGTCAGTTCACATTTGTAGGTGGATCATCAGTGTTAGAGCTAAAATTAGCATGTTTAAAGTGATTTTCATGCTTCCAGGGGCTGGGGAAGTTAAATAAATACCATTTGGAGGCATTTAATGTTCGAGCAAAAACGGCTGATTTTCGACAAAAGAGATAACACCCCCCCATTACGTCATGCTTCAGAAATGTGGAAAATGGTCCGTTTTCAAATGTTTTATTTTTGAACGTCAGTTCACATTTGTAGGTGGATCATCAGTGTTAGAGCTAAAATTAGCATGTTTAAAGTGATTTTCATGCTTCCAGGGGCTCGGGAAGTTAATTAAATACCATTTGGAGGCATTTAATGTTCGAGCAAAAACGGCTGATTTTCGACAAAAGAGATAACACCCCCCCATTACGTCATGCTTCAGAAATGTGGAAAATGGTCCGTTTTCAAATGTTTTATTTTTGAACGTCAGTTCACATTTGTAGGTGGATCATCAGTGTTAGAGCTAAAATTAGCATGTTTAAAGTGATTTTCATGCTTCCAGGGGCTCGGGAAGTTAATTAAATACCATTTGGAGGCATTTAATGTTCGAGCAAAAACGGCTGATTTTCGACAAAAGAGATAACACCCCCCCATTACGTCATGCTTCAGAAATGTGGAAAATGGTCCGTTTTCAAATGTTTTATTTTTGAACGTCAGTTCACATTTGTAGGTGGATCATCAGTGTTAGAGCTAAAATTAGCATGTTTAAAGTGATTTTCATGCTTCCAGGGGCCCAAAACACAAGATTTATGGAATGGTTAAAAGTGCATGAAAATGGCCAATTTACTCACTCTGAGTTCTCAAAAAGGGTTTCTTCACCCCGGGAAGTTAATTAAATACCATTTGGAGGCATTTAATGTTCGAGCAAAAACGGCTGATTTTCGACAAAAGAGATAACACCCCCCCATTACGTCATGCTTCAGAAATGTGGAAAATGGTCCATTTTCAAATGTTTTATTTTTGAACGTCAGTTCACATTTGTAGGTGGATCATCAGTGTTAGAGCTAAAATTAGCATGTTTAAAGTGATTTTCATGCTTCCAGGGGCCCAAAACACAAGATTTATGGAATGGTTAAAAGTGCATGAAAATGGCCAATTTACTCACTCTGAGTTCTCAAAAAGGGTTTCTTCACCCCGGGAAGTTAATTAAATACCATTTGGAGGCATTTAATGTTCGAGCAAAAACGGCTGATTTTCGACAAAAGAGATAACACCCCCCATTACGTCATGCTTCAGAAATGTGGAAAATGGTCCGTTTTCAAATGTTTTATTTTTGAACGTCAGTTCACATTTGTAGGTGGATCATCAGTGTTAGAGCTAAAATTAGCATGTTTAAAGTGATTTTCATGCTTCCAGGGGCTCGGGAAGTTAATTAAATACCATTTGGAGGCATTTAATGTTCGAGCAAAAACGGCTGATTTTCGACAAAAGAGATAACACCCCCCCATTACGTCATGCTTCAGAAATGTGGAAAATGGTCCGTTTTCAAATGTTTTATTTTTGAACGTCAGTTCACATTTGTAGGTGGATCATCAGTGTTAGAGCTAAAATTAGCATGTTTAAAGTGATTTTCATGCTTCCAGGGGCCCAAAACACAAGATTTATGGAATGGTTAAAAGTGCATGAAAATGGCCAATTTACTCACTCTGAGTTCTCAAAAAGGGTTTCTTCACCCCGGGAAGTTAATTAAATACCATTTGGAGGCATTTAATGTTCGAGCAAAAACAGCTGATTTTCGACAAAAGAGATAACACCCCCCCATTACGTCATGCTTCAGAAATGTGGAAAATGGTCCGTTTTCAAATGTTTTATTTTTGAACGTCAGTTCACATTTGTAGGTGGATCATCAGTGTTAGAGCTAAAATTAGCATGTTTAAAGTGATTTTCATGCTTCCAGGGGCCCAAAACACAAGATTTATGGAATGGTTAAAAGTGCGTGAAAATGGCCAATTTACTCACTCTGAGTTCTCAAAAAGGGTTTCTTCACCCCGGGAAGTTAATTAAATACCATTTGGAGGCATTTAATGTTCGAGCAAAAACGGCTGATTTTCGACAAAAGAGATAACACCCCCCCATTACGTCATGCTTCAGAAATGTGGAAAATGGTCCGTTTTCAAATGTTTTATTTTTGAACGTCAGTTCACATTTGTAGGTGGATCATCAGTGTTAGAGCTAAAATTAGCATGTTTAAAGTGATTTTCATGCTTCCAGGGGCTCGGGAAGTTAATTAAATACCATTTGGAGGCATTTAATGTTCGAGCAAAAACGGCTGATTTTCGACAAAAGAGATAACACCCCCCATTACGTCATGCTTCAGAAATGTGGAAAATGGTCCGTTTTCAAATGTTTTATTTTTGAACGTCAGTTCACATTTGTAGGTGGATCATCAGTGTTAGAGCTAAAATTAGCATGTTTAAAGTGATTTTCATGCTTCCAGGGGCTCGGGAAGTTAATTAAATACCATTTGGAGGCCTTTAATGTTCGAGCAAAAACGGCTGATTTTCGACAAAAGAGATAACACCCCCCCATTACGTCATGCTTCAGAAATGTGGAAAATGGTCCGTTTTCAAATGTTTTATTTTTGAACGTCAGTTCACATTTGTAGGTGGATCATCAGTGTTAGAGCTAAAATTAGCATGTTTAAAGTGATTTTCATGCTTCCAGGGGCTCGGGAAGTTAATTAAATACCATTTGGAGGCATTTAATGTTCGAGCAAAAACGGCTGATTTTCGACAAAAGAGATAACACCCCCCCATTACGTCATGCTTCAGAAATGTGGAAAATGGTCCGTTTTCAAATGTTTTATTTTTGAACGTCAGTTCACATTTGTAGGTGGATCATCAGTGTTAGAGCTAAAATTAGCATGTTTAAAGTGATTTTCATGCTTCCAGGGGCTGGGGAAGTTAAATAAATACCATTTGGAGGCATTTAATGTTCGAGCAAAAACGGCTGATTTTCGACAAAAGAGATAACACCCCCCCATTACGTCATGCTTCAGAAATGTGGAAAATGGTCCGTTTTCAAATGTTTTATTTTTGAACGTCAGTTCACATTTGTAGGTGGATCATCAGTGTTAGAGCTAAAATTAGCATGTTTAAAGTGATTTTCATGCTTCCAGGGGCTCGGGAAGTTAATTAAATACCATTTGGAGGCATTTAATGTTCGAGCAAAAACGGCTGATTTTCGACAAAAGAGATAACACCCCCCAAATACGTCATGCTTCAGAAATGTGGAAAATGGTCCGTTTTCAAATGTTTTATTTTTGAACGTCAGTTCACATTTGTAGGTGGATCATCAGTGTTAGAGCTAAAATTAGCATGTTTAAAGTGATTTTCATGCTTCCAGGGGCCCAAAACACAAGATTTATGGAATGGTTAAAAGTGCATGAAAATGGCCAATTTACTCACTCTGAGTTCTCAAAAAGGGTTTCTTCACCCCGGGAAGTTAATTAAATACCATTTGGAGGCATTTAATGTTCGAGCAAAAACGGCTGATTTTCGACAAAAGAGATAACACCCCCCCATTACGTCATGCTTCAGAAATGTGGAAAATGGTCCGTTTTCAAATGTTTTATTTTTGAACGTCATTTCACATTTGTAGGTGGATCATCAGTGTTAGAGCTAAAATTTGCATGTTTAAAGTGATTTTCATGCTTCCAGGGGCCCAAAACACAAGATTTATGGAATGGTTAAAAGTGCATGAAAATGGCCAATTTACTCACTCTGAGTTCTCAAAAAGGGTTTCTTCACCCCGGGAAGTTAATTAAATACCATTTGGAGGCATTTAATGTTCGAGCAAAAACGGCTGATTTTCGACAAAAGAGATAACACCCCCCCATTACGTCATGCTTCAGAAATGTGGAAAATGGTCCGTTTTCAAATGTTTTATTTTTGAACGTCAGTTCACATTTGTAGGTGGATCATCAGTGTTAGAGCTAAAATTAGCATGTTTAAAGTGATTTTCATGCTTCAAGGGGCTCGGGAAGTTAATTAAATACCATTTGGAGGCATTTAATGTTCGAGCAAAAACGGCTGATTTTCGACAAAAGAGATAACACCCCCCCCATTACGTCATGCTTCAGAAATGTGGAAAATGGTCCGTTTTCAAATGTTTTATTTTTGAACGTCAGTTCACATTTGTAGGTGGATCATCAGTGTTAGAGCTAAAATTAGCATGTTTAAAGTGATTTTCATGCTTCCAGGGGCCCAAAACACAAGATTTATGGAATGGTTAAAAGTGCATGAAAATGGCCAATTTACTCACTCTGAGTTCTCAAAAAGGGTTTCTTCACCCCGGGAAGTTAATTAAATACCATTTGGAGGCATTTAATGTTCGAGCAAAAACAGCTGATTTTCGACAAAAGAGATAACACCCCCCCATTACGTCATGCTTCAGAAATGTGGAAAATGGTCCGTTTTCAAATGTTTTATTTTTGAACGTCAGTTCACATTTGTAGGTGGATCATCAGTGTTAGAGCTAAAATTAGCATGTTTAAAGTGATTTTCATGCTTCCAGGGGCCCAAAACACAAGATTTATGGAATGGTTAAAAGTGCGTGAAAATGGCCAATTTACTCACTCTGAGTTCTCAAAAAGGGTTTCTTCACCCCGGGAAGTTAATTAAATACCATTTGGAGGCATTTAATGTTCGAGCAAAAACGGCTGATTTTCGACAAAAGAGATAACACCCCCCCATTACGTCATGCTTCAGAAATGTGGAAAATGGTCCGTTTTCAAATGTTTTATTTTTGAACGTCAGTTCACATTTGTAGGTGGATCATCAGTGTTAGAGCTAAAATTAGCATGTTTAAAGTGATTTTCATGCTTCCAGGGGCTCGGGAAGTTAATTAAATACCATTTGGAGGCATTTAATGTTCGAGCAAAAACGGCTGATTTTCGACAAAAGAGATAACACCCCCCATTACGTCATGCTTCAGAAATGTGGAAAATGGTCCGTTTTCAAATGTTTTATTTTTGAACGTCAGTTCACATTTGTAGGTGGATCATCAGTGTTAGAGCTAAAATTAGCATGTTTAAAGTGATTTTCATGCTTCCAGGGGCTCGGGAAGTTAATTAAATACCATTTGGAGGCCTTTAATGTTCGAGCAAAAACGGCTGATTTTCGACAAAAGAGATAACACCCCCCCATTACGTCATGCTTCAGAAATGTGGAAAATGGTCCGTTTTCAAATGTTTTATTTTTGAACGTCAGTTCACATTTGTAGGTGGATCATCAGTGTTAGAGCTAAAATTAGCATGTTTAAAGTGATTTTCATGCTTCCAGGGGCTCGGGAAGTTAATTAAATACCATTTGGAGGCATTTAATGTTCGAGCAAAAACGGCTGATTTTCGACAAAAGAGATAACACCCCCCCATTACGTCATGCTTCAGAAATGTGGAAAATGGTCCGTTTTCAAATGTTTTATTTTTGAACGTCAGTTCACATTTGTAGGTGGATCATCAGTGTTAGAGCTAAAATTAGCATGTTTAAAGTGATTTTCATGCTTCCAGGGGCTGGGGAAGTTAAATAAATACCATTTGGAGGCATTTAATGTTCGAGCAAAAACGGCTGATTTTCGACAAAAGAGATAACACCCCCCCATTACGTCATGCTTCAGAAATGTGGAAAATGGTCCGTTTTCAAATGTTTTATTTTTGAACGTCAGTTCACATTTGTAGGTGGATCATCAGTGTTAGAGCTAAAATTAGCATGTTTAAAGTGATTTTCATGCTTCCAGGGGCTCGGGAAGTTAATTAAATACCATTTGGAGGCATTTAATGTTCGAGCAAAAACGGCTGATTTTCGACAAAAGAGATAACACCCCCCAAATACGTCATGCTTCAGAAATGTGGAAAATGGTCCGTTTTCAAATGTTTTATTTTTGAACGTCAGTTCACATTTGTAGGTGGATCATCAGTGTTAGAGCTAAAATTAGCATGTTTAAAGTGATTTTCATGCTTCCAGGGGCCCAAAACACAAGATTTATGGAATGGTTAAAAGTGCATGAAAATGGCCAATTTACTCACTCTGAGTTCTCAAAAAGGGTTTCTTCACCCCGGGAAGTTAATTAAATACCATTTGGAGGCATTTAATGTTCGAGCAAAAACGGCTGATTTTCGACAAAAGAGATAACACCCCCCCATTACGTCATGCTTCAGAAATGTGGAAAATGGTCCGTTTTCAAATGTTTTATTTTTGAACGTCATTTCACATTTGTAGGTGGATCATCAGTGTTAGAGCTAAAATTTGCATGTTTAAAGTGATTTTCATGCTTCCAGGGGCCCAAAACACAAGATTTATGGAATGGTTAAAAGTGCATGAAAATGGCCAATTTACTCACTCTGAGTTCTCAAAAAGGGTTTCTTCACCCCGGGAAGTTAATTAAATACCATTTGGAGGCATTTAATGTTCGAGCAAAAACGGCTGATTTTCGACAAAAGAGATAACACCCCCCCATTACGTCATGCTTCAGAAATGTGGAAAATGGTCCGTTTTCAAATGTTTTATTTTTGAACGTCAGTTCACATTTGTAGGTGGATCATCAGTGTTAGAGCTAAAATTAGCATGTTTAAAGTGATTTTCATGCTTCAAGGGGCTCGGGAAGTTAATTAAATACCATTTGGAGGCATTTAATGTTCGAGCAAAAACGGCTGATTTTCGACAAAAGAGATAACACCCCCCCCATTACGTCATGCTTCAGAAATGTGGAAAATGGTCCGTTTTCAAATGTTTTATTTTTGAACGTCAGTTCACATTTGTAGGTGGATCATCAGTGTTAGAGCTAAAATTAGCATGTTTAAAGTGATTTTCATGCTTCCAGGGGCTCGGGAAGTTAATTAAATACCATTTGGAGGCATTTAATGTTCGAGCAAAAACGGCTGATTTTCGACAAAAGAGATAACACCCCCCCATTACGTCATGCTTCAGAAATGTGGAAAATGGTCCGTTTTCAAATGTTTTATTTTTGAACGTCAGTTCACATTTGTAGGTGGATCATCAGTGTTAGAGCTAAAATTAGCATGTTTAAAGTGATTTTCATGCTTCCAGGGGCTCGGGAAGTTAATTAAATACCATTTGGAGGCATTTAATGTTCGAGCAAAAACGGCTGATTTTCGACAAAAGAGATAACACCCCCCCATTACGTCATGCTTCAGAAATGTGGAAAATGGTCCGTTTTCAAATGTTTTATTTTTGAACGTCAGTTCACATTTGTAGGTGGATCATCAGTGTTAGAGCTAAAATTAGCATGTTTAAAGTGATTTTCATGCTTCCAGGGGCCCAAAACACAAGATTTATGGAATGGTTAAAAGTGCATGAAAATGGCCAATTTACTCACTCTGAGTTCTCAAAAAGGGTTTCTTCACCCCGGGAAGTTAATTAAATACCATTTGGAGGCATTTAATGTTCGAGCAAAAACGGCTGATTTTCGACAAAAGAGATAACACCCCCCCATTACGTCATGCTTCAGAAATGTGGAAAATGGTCCGTTTTCAAATGTTTTATTTTTGAACGTCAGTTCACATTTGTAGGTGGATCATCAGTGTTAGAGCTAAAATTAGCATGTTTAAAGTGATTTTCATGCTTCCAGGGGCCCAAAACACAAGATTTATGGAATGGTTAAAAGTGCATGAAAATGGCCAATTTACTCACTCTGAGTTCTCAAAAAGGGTTTCTTCACCCCGGGAAGTTAATTAAATACCATTTGGAGGCATTTAATGTTCGAGCAAAAACGGCTGATTTTCGACAAAAGAGATAACACCCCCCATTACGTCATGCTTCAGAAATGTGGAAAATGGTCCGTTTTCAAATGTTTTATTTTTGAACGTCAGTTCACATTTGTAGGTGGATCATCAGTGTTAGAGCTAAAATTAGCATGTTTAAAGTGATTTTCATGCTTCCAGGGGCTCGGGAAGTTAATTAAATACCATTTGGAGGCATTTAATGTTCGAGCAAAAACAGCTGATTTTCGACAAAAGAGATAACACCCCCCCATTACGTCATGCTTCAGAAATGTGGAAAATGGTCCGTTTTCAAATGTTTTATTTTTGAACGTCAGTTCACATTTGTAGGTGGATCATCAGTGTTAGAGCTAAAATTAGCATGTTTAAAGTGATTTTCATGCTTCCAGGGGCCCAAAACACAAGATTTATGGAATGGTTAAAAGTGCATGAAAATGGCCAATTTACTCACTCTGAGTTCTCAAAAAGGGTTTCTTCACCCCGGGAAGTTAATTAAATACCATTTGGAGGCATTTAATGTTCGAGCAAAAACAGCTGATTTTCGACAAAAGAGATAACACCCCCCCATTACGTCATGCTTCAGAAATGTGGAAAATGGTCCGTTTTCAAATGTTTTATTTTTGAACGTCAGTTCACATTTGTAGGTGGATCATCAGTGTTAGAGCTAAAATTAGCATGTTTAAAGTGATTTTCATGCTTCCAGGGGCCCAAAACACAAGATTTATGGAATGGTTAAAAGTGCATGAAAATGGCCAATTTACTCACTCTGAGTTCTCAAAAAGGGTTTCTTCACCCCGGGAAGTTAATTAAATACCATTTGGAGGCATTTAATGTTCGAGCAAAAACGGCTGATTTTCGACAAAAGAGATAACACCCCCCCATTACGTCATGCTTCAGAAATGTGGAAAATGGTCCGTTTTCAAATGTTTTATTTTTGAACGTCAGTTCACATTTGTAGGTGGATCATCAGTGTTAGAGCTAAAATTAGCATGTTTAAAGTGATTTTCATGCTTCCAGGGGCTCGGGAAGTTAATTAAATACCATTTGGAGGCATTTAATGTTCGAGCAAAAACGGCTGATTTTCGACAAAAGAGATAACACCCCCCATTACGTCATGCTTCAGAAATGTGGAAAATGGTCCGTTTTCAAATGTTTTATTTTTGAACGTCAGTTCACATTTGTAGGTGGATCATCAGTGTTAGAGCTAAAATTAGCATGTTTAAAGTGATTTTCATGCTTCCAGGGGCTCGGGAAGTTAATTAAATACCATTTGGAGGCCTTTAATGTTCGAGCAAAAACGGCTGATTTTCGACAAAAGAGATAACACCCCCCCATTACGTCATGCTTCAGAAATGTGGAAAATGGTCCGTTTTCAAATGTTTTATTTTTGAACGTCAGTTCACATTTGTAGGTGGATCATCAGTGTTAGAGCTAAAATTAGCATGTTTAAAGTGATTTTCATGCTTCCAGGGGCTCGGGAAGTTAATTAAATACCATTTGGAGGCATTTAATGTTCGAGCAAAAACGGCTGATTTTCGACAAAAGAGATAACACCCCCCCATTACGTCATGCTTCAGAAATGTGGAAAATGGTCCGTTTTCAAATGTTTTATTTTTGAACGTCAGTTCACATTTGTAGGTGGATCATCAGTGTTAGAGCTAAAATTAGCATGTTTAAAGTGATTTTCATGCTTCCAGGGGCTGGGGAAGTTAAATAAATACCATTTGGAGGCATTTAATGTTCGAGCAAAAACGGCTGATTTTCGACAAAAGAGATAACACCCCCCCATTACGTCATGCTTCAGAAATGTGGAAAATGGTCCGTTTTCAAATGTTTTATTTTTGAACGTCAGTTCACATTTGTAGGTGGATCATCAGTGTTAGAGCTAAAATTAGCATGTTTAAAGTGATTTTCATGCTTCCAGGGGCTCGGGAAGTTAATTAAATACCATTTGGAGGCATTTAATGTTCGAGCAAAAACGGCTGATTTTCGACAAAAGAGATAACACCCCCCAAATACGTCATGCTTCAGAAATGTGGAAAATGGTCCGTTTTCAAATGTTTTATTTTTGAACGTCAGTTCACATTTGTAGGTGGATCATCAGTGTTAGAGCTAAAATTAGCATGTTTAAAGTGATTTTCATGCTTCCAGGGGCCCAAAACACAAGATTTATGGAATGGTTAAAAGTGCATGAAAATGGCCAATTTACTCACTCTGAGTTCTCAAAAAGGGTTTCTTCACCCCGGGAAGTTAATTAAATACCATTTGGAGGCATTTAATGTTCGAGCAAAAACGGCTGATTTTCGACAAAAGAGATAACACCCCCCCATTACGTCATGCTTCAGAAATGTGGAAAATGGTCCGTTTTCAAATGTTTTATTTTTGAACGTCAGTTCACATTTGTAGGTGGATCATCAGTGTTAGAGCTAAAATTAGCATGTTTAAAGTGATTTTCATGCTTCCAGGGGCCCAAAACACAAGATTTATGGAATGGTTAAAAGTGCATGAAAATGGCCAATTTACTCACTCTGAGTTCTCAAAAAGGGTTTCTTCACCCCGGGAAGTTAATTAAATACCATTTGGAGGCATTTAATGTTCGAGCAAAAACGGCTGATTTTCGACAAAAGAGATAACACCCCCCCATTACGTCATGCTTCAGAAATGTGGAAAATGGTCCGTTTTCAAATGTTTTATTTTTGAACGTCAGTTCACATTTGTAGGTGGATCATCAGTGTTAGAGCTAAAATTAGCATGTTTAAAGTGATTTTCATGCTTCCAGGGGCTCGGGAAGTTAATTAAATACCATTTGGAGGCATTTAATGTTCGAGCAAAAACGGCTGATTTTCGACAAAAGAGATAACACCCCCCCATTACGTCATGCTTCAGAAATGTGGAAAATGGTCCGTTTTCAAATGTTTTATTTTTGAACGTCAGTTCACATTTGTAGGTGGATCATCAGTGTTAGAGCTAAAATTAGCATGTTTAAAGTGATTTTCATGCTTCCAGGGGCTCGGGAAGTTAATTAAATACCATTTGGAGGCATTTAATGTTCGAGCAAAAACGGCTGATTTTCGACAAAAGAGATAACACCCCCCCATTACGTCATGCTTCAGAAATGTGGAAAATGGTCCGTTTTCAAATGTTTTATTTTTGAACGTCAGTTCACATTTGTAGGTGGATCATCAGTGTTAGAGCTAAAATTAGCATGTTTAAAGTGATTTTCATGCTTCCAGGGGCCCAAAACACAAGATTTATGGAATGGTTAAAAGTGCATGAAAATGGCCAATTTACTCACTCTGAGTTCTCAAAAAGGGTTTCTTCACCCCGGGAAGTTAATTAAATACCATTTGGAGGCATTTAATGTTCGAGCAAAAACGGCTGATTTTCGACAAAAGAGATAACACCCCCCATTACGTCATGCTTCAGAAATGTGGAAAATGGTCCGTTTTCAAATGTTTTATTTTTGAACGTCAGTTCACATTTGTAGGTGGATTATCAGTGTTAGAGCTAAAATTAGCATGTTTAAAGTGATTTTCATGCTTCCAGGGGCCCAAAACACAAGATTTATGGAATGGTTAAAAGTGCATGAAAATGGCCAATTTACTCACTCTGAGTTCTCAAAAAGGGTTTCTTCACCCCGGGAAGTTAATTAAATACCATTTGGAGGCATTTAATGTTCGAGCAAAAACGGCTGATTTTCGACAAAAGAGATAACACCCCCCATTACGTCATGCTTCAGAAATGTGGAAAATGGTCCGTTTTCAAATGTTTTATTTTTGAACGTCAGTTCACATTTGTAGGTGGATCATCAGTGTTAGAGCTAAAATTAGCATGTTTAAAGTGATTTTCATGCTTCCAGGGGCTCGGGAAGTTAATTAAATACCATTTGGAGGCATTTAATGTTCGAGCAAAAACGGCTGATTTTCGACAAAAGAGATAACACCCCCCCATTACGTCATGCTTCAGAAATGTGGAAAATGGTCCGTTTTCAAATGTTTTATTTTTGAACGTCAGTTCACATTTGTAGGTGGATCATCAGTGTTAGAGCTAAAATTAGCATGTTTAAAGTGATTTTCATGCTTCCAGGGGCCCAAAACACAAGATTTATGGAATGGTTAAAAGTGCATGAAAATGGCCAATTTACTCACTCTGAGTTCTCAAAAAGGGTTTCTTCACCCCGGGAAGTTAATTAAATACCATTTGGAGGCATTTAATGTTCGAGCAAAAACAGCTGATTTTCGACAAAAGAGATAACACCCCCCCATTACGTCATGCTTCAGAAATGTGGAAAATGGTCCGTTTTCAAATGTTTTATTTTTGAACGTCAGTTCACATTTGTAGGTGGATCATCAGTGTTAGAGCTAAAATTAGCATGTTTAAAGTGATTTTCATGCTTCCAGGGGCCCAAAACACAAGATTTATGGAATGGTTAAAAGTGCATGAAAATGGCCAATTTACTCACTCTGAGTTCTCAAAAAGGGTTTCTTCACCCCGGGAAGTTAATTAAATACCATTTGGAGGCATTTAATGTTCGAGCAAAAACGGCTGATTTTCGACAAAAGAGATAACACCCCCCCATTACGTCATGCTTCAGAAATGTGGAAAATGGTCCGTTTTCAAATGTTTTATTTTTGAACGTCAGTTCACATTTGTAGGTGGATCATCAGTGTTAGAGCTAAAATTAGCATGTTTAAAGTGATTTTCATGCTTCCAGGGGCTCGGGAAGTTAATTAAATACCATTTGGAGGCATTTAATGTTCGAGCAAAAACGGCTGATTTTCGACAAAAGAGATAACACCCCCCATTACGTCATGCTTCAGAAATGTGGAAAATGGTCCGTTTTCAAATGTTTTATTTTGAACGTCAGTTCACATTTGTAGGTGGATCATCAGTGTTAGAGCTAAAATTAGCATGTTTAAAGTGATTTTCATGCTTCCAGGGGCTCGGGAAGTTAATTAAATACCATTTGGAGGCCTTTAATGTTCGAGCAAAAACGGCTGATTTTCGACAAAAGAGATAACACCCCCCCATTACGTCATGCTTCAGAAATGTGGAAAATGGTCCGTTTTCAAATGTTTTATTTTTGAACGTCAGTTCACATTTGTAGGTGGATCATCAGTGTTAGAGCTAAAATTAGCATGTTTAAAGTGATTTTCATGCTTCCAGGGGCTCGGGAAGTTAATTAAATACCATTTGGAGGCATTTAATGTTCGAGCAAAAACGGCTGATTTTCGACAAAAGAGATAACACCCCCCCATTACGTCATG